>NC_053435.1:9550314-9745142 GCF_007990345.1 Gossypium hirsutum | reverse complement strand
ACCCTTCTATGTATCCGAATTGGATTTACTATTGTTATTTGGCAAAACAATTAACTATTAAAAGAAAAATGGTATAAGATGATGTAACACCCCGAACCCGAGACCGACACCGGAGTCGGACACGAGATGTTAACAAACTTTGAAAATTTTTTTTTTCAGACACTGCCCAGTCTGAGTACTAGTCGCTTCAAAAATCATATCTTGAGTTTCACAACTCGAAAATCAGTTTTGTGATTTTTCCCTGAAACTAGACTCATGTCCCCACCTATGTATTTTTTTCTAGAATTTTTGCTCGGGCCGATTAGTACAGTTTATTAGTCAAAGTCTCCCATGTTACAGGGGTCGACTACACTGACCTTTTCCCATTACGACTTGGATATCTCTCTGCACAGAGCTTCAATACTGATGCCGTTTGTTTCTATGGAAACTAGACTCAGAGAGGAATCCATACATATATGGTATGACCCCTAATTATCTCTGGTCAATTTATAGTGAATTTCCAAAGTCGGAACAGGGAATCCAGAAACTGTTCTGGCCCTGTTCCACAAGAACTCGAATATCTCTTACTGTACTGTTCCTATGATTGTTTCGTTACTTCCATATGAAAGTAGATTCATCAAGGTTCGATTACATAATTTATTCACTATTTAATTCCACTCCTACGAATTCTTGTGATTTTTCCAATCCACACCACTGCTGCTATCAGCTTCTGTTTTCAAAGTAAACCTTACCTAATTTGGGGTTTCATGGACCAACTAGGGCCTTGTCATACATAAGCCCACATATGATCATACTTAGCCATTCTAGTGGCTGGTCATTTGCTCAACACTTCCATTCCAACTATAGTTACATCATGAAACCATCTATACATTCATAAATACGCATGGTCTAATGCCATACTCCACTTCTACAAGCCATTTTCGCATGGCTGTACACTTATACATTTCATAAAGTACTCGAAAGACAACGATGGGTAGTCCTATACATGCCATATCAAAATTCAACCAAAATAGTACCCAAAAGAGCCTTTGATAGTGTGGGCGACTTCGACTTCAAGATCCCGAGTCCGATAGCTGGAGAACCAAAAATCTATAAAACAGAGGAGCAATGTAACGAGTAAGCAATTTATGCTTAGTAAGTTTGAGCAAGGAATTCCAGCATGCACAAATAATAGCACACATTTAGCTAAACGGAATATTTCATAATACGCAATTTACCGATATCAAACTTGCTTCACAACATTAACAACCCTTATGTACATACACAATAAACTAACTTGGCCGAAGGCCGGTAGCTCGTTTATCAACTGAGCGAACATTTATTTGTAAGGGCTCGATTAATATTTAACACATACGTAACATATCCCCATATTGGGATGTTTTTCGAGTATTCGCTGAAATTTTACAGCAAGCTCATTCATTACCAAATCACGTACCTTCGGGATTTAACCGGATATAGCTCCTCGTTCAAATGCCTTCGGGACATAGCCCGGTTTTAGTAACTCACACAATGCCTTCGGGACTTAACCCGGATTTAACAACTCGCACGAATGCCTTCGGGACTTAACCCGGATTTAACAACTCGCACGAATGCCTTCGGGACTTAACCCGGATTTAACAACTCGCACGAATGCCTTCGGGACTTAACCCGGATTTAACAACTCGCACGAATGCCTTCGGACTTAACCCGGATTTAGTATCTCGCACAAAGGCCTTCGGATCTTAGTCCGGATATATTCACTTAGCACAAAGCCTTCGGGACTTAGCCCGGACAGCATTCAATTAATCATGCACATCTAACAATAATTCATGGCACATTCATATTTCATTTTCGTTTACGAAACTCAAACACAAGGCACATATTGTCCTGTACATTCGGCTCAATAGCCACACATAGAGCATGATTTAATCACATCGAAATTTAAGCTCTCTTACTCAAGAACTTACCTCGGGTGTTGTCGAACGATCCCGCTAACTATTCGACCACTTTTCCTTCCCTTTATCGGATTTATTTCCCCTTTGCTCTTGAGCTTAATCAAACAAATAAATTGATTTCATCATTTAGGCATCAAAAGATGAACACAAGGCACTTAGCCCATATTCATACATTAGACATTAAAGTCTCATACATGCAAAAATCATGCATCAACACAACATATTAGCTAATTTCTTTCCCCTTGGCCGAATATGCATGTCCATTTTTGGGGTCGATTTCAACACTTAATACACACATATACACACTAGTAAAGCATCCTCCCCCTTTTCATCGATTTAACACATGCATTGCTCATCAACATGCAAAGTTACATTCGGCCTTAGCACACATCTTGCTAGCCGATTCTTCTCCCTTTAGCAACCAATGCACATATGTGCTCACACAAAAATGCTAAAAAGGAGGTTCAAGAATCATCAAGCCATCATCACATGCATCATTAACAAGCTTCATATTTTGCATGCAATGGCATTAACACAACCCCCACCTAGGCCGAATCTTAACTCATCCTCATGCCTCATCACCACAACATCAAACACCAACCAAGAATGATGCATCCATGGTCAAGTGCCATTTCCATCACATAGCAAGATTTAGACCATGGGCTAGGTAGAACTCAAGCTAACAACTAAAACATGCATGCATCTCATGGAACATCATTAAACATACCTTGGCCTAGCTACATGCATGGCCGAATCTCTTCACCTTTCTTCTTCTTTCCTCCTTAAAATTTTGGCCAAGGATGAACCAAAGGATGAGAAATTTTTTTCTTTGTTTTCTTTCTAATTTAGGCTAAAATGGAGGTGAGAAAGGATGAACACAAACTTTTTTCCTTTCTTCTCTTGAGCTCACGGCAATGGGGGGGGACAAACACTACACACACACATTTTTTTTTCTTTTGTTTTCCATTTCTTTATTACCCATACTTCTTATTTTATTCTTCCACTAACAAAACATGTTTCATGACATGTTTTGCCCATCATTCTTTGTCATGGCCGGCCACTACTCATTAGGGGGGGAAATTTGACATGCAAGTCCCCCCTTTTGTCCACATGCACTAATAGGTCCTCACACATTGACCTATCACATTTTTGAATTTTCTCACATAAGTCCTATTGACTAAATTCACATGAAATCAACCAAATTGAAGCTTGAAATTTTCACACATTCATAATTACATATTCTAGACAATAAGTATCACATTCAAACATTTCGGTGACTCGGTTTAGCGGTCCCGAAACCACTTCCCGACTAGGGTCAACTTTGGGCTGTCACAACTCTCCCCCACTTAAGAAATTTTCGTCCCCGAAAATCTTACCGGTAAATAGGTTTGGGTATCGTTCTTTCATCGAGCTCTCGGTCTCCCAAGTAGCTTCCTCGATCCCGTGTTTGAGCCATAACACCTTTACTAGCGGAACTCTTTTGTTTCGCAACTCCTTCACTTCACGAGCTAGGATACGCATCGGTTCTTCTTCATAGCTCATGTCGACTTGAATTTCAACCTCTGATGGGCTAATTATATGCGATGGATCAGATCGATAGCGTCGAAGCATCGAAACATGAAAGACATCATGAATCTTTTCAAGCTCCGGGGGCAAAATCAATCTATACGCAACCGGACCAACTCGTTCGGAGATTTCGTACGGCCCAATGAATCTTGGGCTCAACTTGCCCTTACGGCCGAACCTGAGTATCTTTTTCCAAGGTGAAACCTTAAGGAACACTTTGTCTCCCACCTGATACTCGATGTCTTTTCGTTTCAAATCTGCGTACGACTTCTGACGATCCGTGGCTACCTTCAGACTTTCACGGATTACCTTTACTTTCTGCTCAGCATCTTTAATCAAATCAACTCCGAAAATTTTACTTTCACCGAGCTCGGTCCAAAACAATGGTGTACGGCATTTACGACCGTACAAAGCCTCGTAAGGTGCCATCTTAATACTTGATTGAAAACTATTGTTGTAAGCGAATTCAATCAAAGGTAAATACCGTTCCCATGAACTACTGAACTCGAGGATGCAACATCTCAACATATCCTCAAGTATCTGAATTATCCGCTCGGATTGACCATCGGTTTGGGGGTGAAAAGCAGTGCTAAAATGCAACTTGGTACCCAGAGCTTCTTGCAATTTCTTCCAAAATCGTGAGGTGAATCTCGGATCTCTATTCGACACGATAGAAACAGGTACCCCGTGTAATCTCACAATTTGATAAACGTACAATTCAGCTAGTTTATCCAATGAAAAATCCGTACGTACGGGGATGAAATGAGCCGACTTAGTCAGTCTATCAACAATAACCCATATCGCATCCTTCTTACTCGCTGACAAAGGCAGTCCGGACACAAAGTCCATTGTGACTCGATCCCATTTCCACTCGGGTATCATGATCGGCTGGAGTAATCCTGAAGACACTTGATGTTCCGCGTTCACTTGTTGACATATTAAACATCTCGAAACAAAGTCAGAGATGTCCCGTTTCATACCATGCCACCAAAATTGACGTTTCAAATCGTTGTACATTTTCGTACTCCCCGGGTGAATTGACATTCGGCTACAATGGGCTTCGTTCAGAATCATCGAAATGAGTTCCGAATTCCTTGGAACACACAAATGATTTCTGAACCTCAAACAATCATCATCATCAATTTGAAACTCTGATTCCTCGTTCGGAAAACACTTAGACCGTTTTGCAACCAATTCATCATCGACTTTCTGAGCTTCACGAATTTGGTGAGTCAATAATGGTTTAGCTTTTAATTCAGCTACTAACACACTGTCTGGTAAAACAGACAAATGCACGTTCATCGCTCGTAAAGCAAACAATGACTTCCGGCTTAAGGCGTCCGCAACCACGTTAGCCTTTCCCGGGTGGTAATCAATGACAAGCTCGTAATCTTTCAACAACTCAAGCCAACGTCTTTGTCGCAGATTCAAGTCTAGTTGAGTCATCAAATATTTGAGACTTTTGTGATCCGAAAATACATGACACTTCTCACCAAACAGATAATGTCGCCATATTTTTAAAGCAAACACGATGGCAGCTAGTTCGAGATCATGGGTCGGATAATTCCTCTCGTGTGGCTTCAATTGTCTCGACGCATAGGCCACGACTCGACCTTCTTGCATCAATACGCAACCCAACCCAAGTAGGGATGCGTCACTATAGATGACAAACTCTTTACCTGATTCGGGTTGCACCAAAATTGGAGCTTCAGTCAAACGAGTTTTCAGTTGGTCGAAACTTTTCTGACATTTCTCCGTCCACTCGAACTTAACATCCTTTTGAAGTAGCTTCGTCATTGGTGTGGCTATCATCGAGAAACCTTTCACAAATCGTCGGTAATAACCGGCGAGCCCCAAAAAGCTTCGAACTTCAGTAACATTTCTCGGAGGTTTCCAGTCCAGTATGGCTGAAATTTTTGTTCGGGTCAATTCGAATACCCGACGCGGATACCACATGACCCAAGTAGCTAACCTCTCTTAACCAGAGCTCACACTTACTGAACTTAGCATATAACTGCTTATCCCGCAAAATTTGCAGCACTAGCCTCAGATGCTCAGCATGTTCGGTCTCATCTCTTGAATAGACCAAAATGTCATCAATGAACACAACTACGAACTGATCCGAATACGGTCTGAAGATCCGATTCATCAAATCCATAAATACCGCAGGGGCATTAGTGAGCCCAAACGGCATCACTAAGAATTCGTAGTGACCATATCTCGTTCTGAAGGCAGTTTTGGGAATATCTGGATCTTGAATTCGCAACTGATAATAGCCCGATCTCAAATCTATTTTTTGAGAACACTGAGGCTCCCTTCAGTTGGTCGAACAAATCATCGATGCGCGGCAACGGATATTTGTTCTTTATCGTCACTTTATTCAGCTGACGATAGTCAATGCACAACCTCCTGGTTCCGTCCTTCTTTTTCACGAACAATACTGGTGCACCCCAAGGTGAGAAACTTGGTCGAGCGAAACCTCTCTCCGTCAGTTCTTGCAACTGAGCTTTCAACTCCTTTAACTCGGTTGGTGCCATACGATACGGAGCTATCGAAATCGGCGTAGTCCCAGGTACAAGCTCAATACCAAACTCTACCTCCCGAACATGTGGTAAACCCGGTAATTCTTCCGGAAAAACATCCGGGTATTCACAAACCACCGGCACAGATTCGGGTTTCTTTTCTAATTCTTTGTCAACAAGCACATATGCAAGGTATGCTTCACACCCTTTTCTTACATATTTCTGTGCCAACATTGCTGATATTACAGCTGGCATCCCCTCCAAGTCCGCAGACTCAATTCGGACTACTTCGTTATTTGCGCACCTCAAATCAATAGTCTTGCTCTTGCAATTCACAATCGCATCATGCGCGGTCAACCAATCCAACCCAAGGATAACATCAAATTCATCAAACGGCAAAAGCATCAAGTCCGCTGGAAAACAGGAACCTCGAATTTTCCAGGGGACATTTCTTACACACTTTGTCGACAAGCACGTAACGACCCAAGGGATTTGACACCCGAATTACAAACTCAGTAGACTCAATAGGTAAAGTCTTACTGGATGCTAAGGTTTCACATATGTAAGAATGGGTAGAACCGGGGTCAATCAAAGCAATTACATTAGTATCAAAGAGGGTGAATGTACCGGTAATAACATCAGGCGAAGAAGCATCCTCGCGGGCACGTATAGCATAAGCTCTAGCAGGCGCACGGGCTTCGGATCTGGTTATATCATCTCTAGATCCTCTCTGACCACCACCAGCATTGTCCATATTTCCAGATGGTCTACCTCGAGCAGTGGTAGCACCCGGTCTCCCACTCTGATTTGCATTCTGTCCTGACAACCTCGGGCAATCTTTAATGAAGTGGTCCACTGATCCGCATTTGTAACAGGAGCGGTCAGGAAATCTACAACTCCCCGAATGCCATTTACCGCAATATCGGCATTTCGTCATGTCTCGACGTTCATTCCCAACACTGGCGACCGAAGTGCCTCGTGTACCCACAGGGGGTCGATCACGATCTCGTCCAAAAAGGCCCGAAGTGCCTCTAAACTGGCCCGCATCATCTCGAAATCTCTTCGATGTCTGTTGAAGAGACCTTCCCGATGATCTTTTACGAAACTCTCCAGTTCCCTCATCAACTCTTTGCTTTTCTTTTCTAAGCTCTTCGGCTTTACAAGCTCGTTCAACAAGTACCACGAACTCTCGTATTTCAAGAACGCCAACGAACATTTTTATATCTTCATTCAGCCCATCCTCGAAGCGTTTACACATAATAGCTTCGGACGAAACACATTCCCGAGCGTATTTGCTAAGTCTAACAAATTTTCGCTCGTAATCAGTAACCGACATGGAGCCTTGCTTAAGCTCAAGAAATTCCTTCCGTTTTTGATCAACAAATCTCTGACTGATATACTTTTTCCGAAACTCAGTTTGGAAAAACTCCCAAGTTACTTGCTCTCGGGGCACAATAGAAGTCAGAGTACTCCACCAATAGTAGGCAGAATCACGTAGCAAGGAGATAGCACACTTTAGACATTCATCGGGTGTACAAGATAGCTCATCGAGTACCCGGATAGTGTTGTCCAGCCAAAATTCAGCTTGCTCGGCATCATCGCTATCCATAGCCTTAAATTCAGTAGCCCCATGTTTTCGGATTCTGTCAACTGGGGGCTTATTTGACCTTATTTGGTCAGTTACCGGTGGTATTGTAGGTGCGGGGGTAGTATTTGTCGGGAATGGAGGTTGTGGAACAGCCATATTAGTTCGAATGTATTGGTTGAACCAATCATTCATCACGCTATAGAATGCTTGTCTAGCTTCATCATTCGGATTACTAGCATTAGGTTGAGAGTCTACCGGCACTGCCCCTTGCGCGGGAGCAGGCCCTACACTCTCAAGATCATCAGCTACCTCTCGGTCACGATCGGGATCCATTACTATAAACACATTTACAATTGTCAGAAGTCACCACACTATCAAGTAATCACATAAAATGGCATGTATAGCTAGACCCAACACATTACGGTAGTCCTAGAATCGACTAAACCGTAGCTCTGATACCAATAAAATGTAACACCCCGAACCCGAGACCGACACCGGAGTCGGACACGAGATGTTAACAAACTTTGAAAAAAATTTTTTTTTCAGACACTGCCCAGTCTGAGTACTAGTCGCTTCAAAAATCATATCTTGAGTTTCACAACTCGAAAATCAGTTTTGTGATTTTTCCCTGAAACTAGACTCATGTCCCCACCTATGTATTTTTTTCTAGAATTTTTGGTCGGGCCAATTAGTACAGTTTATTAGTCAAAGTCTCCCATGTTACAGGGGTCGACTACACTGACCTTTTCCCATTACGACTTGGATATCTCTCTGCACAGAGCTTCAATACTGATGCCGTTTGTTTCTATGGAAACTAGACTCAGAGAGGAATCCATACATATATGGTATGACCCCTAATTATCTCTGGTCAATTTATAGTGAATTTCTAAAGTCGGAACAGGGAATCCAGAAACTGTTCTGGCCCTGTTCCACAAGAACTCGAATATCTCTTACTGTACTGTTCCTATGATTGTTTCGTTACTTCCATATGAAAGTAGATTCATCAAGGTTCGATTACATAATTTATTCACTATTTAATTCCACTCCTACGAATTCTTGTGATTTTTCCAATCCACACCACTGCTGCTATCAACTTCTGTTTTCAAAGTAAACCTTACCTAATTTGGGGTTTCATGGACCAACTAGGGCCTTGTCATACATAAGCCCACATATGATCATACTTAGCCATTCTAGTGGCTGGTCATTTGCTCAACACTTCCATTCCAACTATAGTTACATCATGAAACCATCTATACATTCATAAATACGCATGGTCTAATGCCATACTCCACTTCTACAAGCCATTTTCGCATGGCTGTACACTTATACATTTCATAAAGTACTCGAAAGACAACGATGGGTAGTCCTATACATGCCATATCAAAATTCAACCAAAATAGTACCCAAAAGAGCCTTTGATAGTGTGGGCGACTTCGACTTCAAGATCCCGAGTCCGATAGCTGGAGAACCAAAAATCTATAAAACAGAGGAGCAATGTAACGAGTAAGCAATTTATGCTTAGTAAGTTTGAGCAAGGAATTCCAGCATGCACAAATAATAGCACACATTTAGCTAAACGGAATATTTCATAATACGCAATTTACCGATATCAAACTTGCTTCACAACATTAACAACCCTTATGTACATACACAATAAACTAACTTGGCCGAAGGCCGGTAGCTCGTTTATCAACTGAGCGAACATTTATTTGTAAGGGCTCGATTAATATTTAACACATACGTAACATATCCCCATATTGGGATGTTTTTCGAGTATTCGCTGAAATTTTACAGCAAGCTCATTCATTACCAAATCACGTACCTTCGGGATTTAACCGGATATAGCTCCTCGTTCAAATGCCTTCGGGACATAGCCCGGTTTTAGTAACTCACACAATGCCTTCGGGACTTAACCCGGATTTAACAACTCGCACGAATGCCTTCGGGACTTAACCCGGATTTAACAACTCGCACGAATGCCTTCGGGACTTAACCCGGATTTAACAACTCGCACGAATGCCTTCGGGACTTAACCCGGATTTAGTATCTCGCACAAAGGCCTTCGGATCTTAGTCCGGATATATTCACTTAGCACAAAGCCTTCGGGACTTAGCCCGGACAGCATTCAATTAATCATGCACATCTAACAATAATTCATGGCACATTCATATTTCATTTTCGTTTACGAAACTCAAACACAAGGCACATATTGTCCTTGTACATTCGGCTCAATAGCCACACATAGAGCATGATTTAATCACATCGAAATTTAAGCTCTCTTACTCAAGAACTTACCTCGGGTGTTGTCGAACGATCCCGCTAACTATTCGACCACTTTTTCCTTCCCTTTATCGGATTTATTTCCCCTTTGCTCTTGAGCTTAATCAAACAAATAAATTGATTTCATCATTTAGGCATCAAAAGATGAACACAAGGCACTTAGCCCATATTCATACATTAGACATTAAAGTCTCATACATGCAAAAATCATGCATCAACACAACATATTAGCTAATTTCTTTCCCCTTGGCCGAATATGCATGTCCATTTTTGGGGTCGATTTCAACACTTAATACACACATATACACACTAGTAAAGCATCCTCCCCCTTTTCATCGATTTAACACATGCATTGCTCATCAACATGCAAAGTTACATTCGGCCTTAGCACACATCTTGCTAGCCGATTCTTCTCCCTTTAGCAACCAATGCACATATGTGCTCACACAAAAATGCTAAAAAGGAGGTTCAAGAATCATCAAGCCATCATCACATGCATCATTAACAAGCTTCATATTTTGCATGCAATGGCATTAACACAACCCCCACCTAGGCCGAATCTTAACTCATCCTCATGCCTCATCACCACAACATCAAACACCAACCAAGAATGATGCATCCATGGTCAAGTGCCATTTCCATCACATAGCAAGATTTAGACCATGGGCTAGGTAGAACTCAAGCTAACAACTAAAACATGCATGCATCTCATGGAACATCATTAAACATACCTTGGCCTAGCTACATGCATGGCCGAATCTCTTCACCTTTCTTCTTCTTTCCTCCTTAAAATTTTTGGCCAAGGATGAACCAAAGGATGAGAAATTTTTTTCTTTGTTTTTCTTTCTAATTTAGGCTAAAATGGAGGTGAGAAAGGATGAACACAAACTTTTTTCCTTTCTTCTCTTGAGCTCACGGCAATGGGGGGGGGACAAACACTACACACACACATTTTTTTTCTTTTGTTTTCCATTTCTTTATTACCCATACTTCTTATTTTATTCTTCCACTAACAAAACATGTTTCATGACATGTTTTGCCCATCATTCTTTGTCATGGCCGGCCACTACTCATTAGGGGGGGGAAATTTGACATGCAAGTCCCCCCTTTTGTCCACATGCACTAATAGGTCCTCACACATTGACCTATCACATTTTTGAATTTTCTCACATAAGTCCTATTGACTAAATTCACATGAAATCAACCAAATTGAAGCTTGAAATTTTCACACATTCATAATTACATATTCTAGACAATAAGTATCACATTCAAACATTTCGGTGACTCGGTTTAGCGGTCCCGAAACCACTTCCCGACTAGGGTCAACTTTGGGCTGTCACAGATGATATGTTAATTTGTATTTTTGTATATGTTTGTTTGACACGTTATATTTTGATGATATGAATCATCCAGGTTTAAGTGTTTCGGAAAGTTGAAATGATGATTTATGGCAAAGGTTATTAGTTTCATGTTTTGTATGTTTTATAATTGGATTAATAGGTATGTGTTGTTTTGATTTATGAACTTACTAAGCTTAACGAAAGCTTACTTTATTTGATTGTATGTCTTTGTATATTGCCGGGCTTTTACTGTCGATTGGAAAGTTGTTAGTGATCACACTATCTGACAACTCATTCGGTAGTTATTCGTTAATTTTGGCCTAGTTATTAGTGACATGTAAATAAGGTTTTGGATATATAAATTATAAGTATTTTGATCATATGATAGGCACTTGAAATTATGGTATTTGTACTGATGTAAATCCTATTTGGTAACCTGGTTAGTTGTGGTTTGTGATAGTGGTTGCATAAGTTGATAATTATATGCATTTAAATGGTTGTGTTGGTAGTTTAGGATAATAGGCAACCTGAAATGCTTTGTGTTTGAAGAACGACTTATTTGGTCATAGTAAGATATGATATTATGACAAGTTTAATGAACATTTGATGGTTTGAATGATGATTGAATATTGGTATGTGTTATTTTGCATTTGAAGGATGTTTGAAAGAATTTTACTTGTAGTAAATGTTTGATTGGATGATGAGTGTTTATGTTTCAAATTGAGGTGTCATTGAAGTCATATTAGTTAGGTACTTAGGTTGGATGATTTTGGTATGTTTAGACATGTTTTAATGTATTTTGAATAGGAAAAAATGATTGGAAATGGTTTGGCTTGGAACTTTTGAAATGGTAGATGAATAAGCTTGGTTTTGAAGTTATTTTAGATGCACACGACCTGAGACACGGGCTGTCATACGACCGTGTGCTACACACGGTCTCCCACATGGTTATGTGACTGTTTGATTTTAGGGGTAGGATTTTTTACACGGTCACAATTAGATACACGGTTTGATCACACGGGCGTGTGGAGTGGCCACACGGCTATGTTTGGAGCTACACGAACTAGCCTCTGTCACAGGTCCTGCTATGTGATACTTGTTTACACTTTTGTTCAAATTTTCATAGAATTTTTGATGGTCACTAAACTAACTATAAATATGACTAAGGCAAGCGCACCTATCGAACAATAATATAGTTATGGTGAGTAGGGAATATCATATCCACGAGGACTAAAAATATTAGTAATTACCATTTTTTTCTATTATTTAGCCGGCAAATTGAAGTGATTGTTTTGAATCTAAATTTACTAATCTAATTTAACTAAGAATGCAACAGAGAATGAAACAGGAAAATAATCGAAGATAACCAATAAGAAAGACAATACCCAGGAAAGAATCCACCTAGACTTCACCTATTATTATGAATCTGAATTAAATGATTTATTCACTGCGTCTTGATCTATAGAAATCCCTAAATTATGTTAATATCTCTTTCGAGAGTAAGAACAACTGACTCTAGGTTAATTAACTGAAATCTCTTTCTAATTAAAACCCCTATCGTCATATTAACTTGATCTATGGATTCCCCTATTAGATTTGACTCTAATCTGGTAGATTTATGTCGTCCTATTTCTAAGATTGCGTGCAACTCCACTCAATTATACTAGATCTACTCTTAAATAGAGACTTTTGCTCCACTAAAATAAGCACATTAAACATGAATTAATATCCCAAAAATATTAAAACACGAAATAAGCATACATAATTGAGAACAAGAATCAAGTATTTATCGTGTAAAACATAAATTAAATAATAAGATTCAGCATAGGTTTCATCCTCCCTAGGTATCTAGAGAATTTAGTTCATAATCCTAAATAGGAACATCTCAAAGTTAGAATATCCACAAGACATAAAGAAACTTAACAAAACTTTGAAAGAAATTAAATAGAGATCTTCGATCTTGAGGGAGATCCACTTTCGAGTTGATTTCGATGGTGTTCTTCGAGTGTTTTCTTCGATCTTCTCTAATTGCCCTTCTAGGTCTTCTTCTAATTGGTATTTATAGACTTTAGAATGCTCAGAAAGCTTAAAAATTAGGTTTTTCCGCATATCTGGGAAGCAGGTTGCGAAATCAACACGGGCTGGCACATGGACATGTGGCCAGCCTATGTGAGCATGTGCCCAGCCTATGGGGAAATGCCCAGGCCGTGTGGATTCTGAAAACAACTCTTTTTGTCCAATTTTGGCTTGTTTTTTGCTCCTTTCACTCCCCTATGCTCACCTAAGTATAGAAACATGAATTTAAAGTATGAGGAGCATCAAATTCACTAATTTATATAATAAATCATCCAAAAATGCATCAAGAATGGGATTAAAAATATGTTACTTTTATGGCTTATCAAATTTCAATTTAATTCAGAATTGATCCTGATTTGTTTTAAATTTCCCATAAGCTTGAGTTAGGTCTTAAATTGATTGAAAATCATAGAAATGATTGATGATGAATTATTTTGATTATCTTTAAATAAATTATGAAAAATGTTAAAGTTTCATAGCTGTAACACCTTACAACTCATGTTGGTGACCAGATCGGGTATAGAGTGTTACACAAACAATGCTCTAAGGACTAAATAACAAATTTTGCCATTTATCGATTACCTTCAATTTGATCTAATTTCTGATCTATTCAATAATTCAATTCAATTTATCAATTCCAAACATCTTATATTATCCAATTATAAATATATATCAGTTTAATTTTATTATTTGAATGCCCCTAATCTTTTGCATTTTATTCAAATTATGTTTTAAAACCATTTTACTCCAAGGTGTGAGAACATGCCAGTCTTCATTATATCCCAGATTGAGCTAACATAACTATGAGAGGTCGAAATTCACCCTCCAATCACTTTGGAAAGTATTAATCTTTGTTTTAAATTGAACTTATACAAGTTTCTGGAATTGAAGAAAACAATTGAGCAATTCAGACTAACTTTTAAGAAGGTATATCCATGTGTGCCTACTAAAGACATTTAAAAATGGAACATAGTACTAACACCCTTCAGAAGCAACATACACTAGTCCCCATAAATCAGAAACAACATGATCAAAAGAAGTTTTATACTCATTAGTGGTAGGTAGAGGGGAGACAATTTAATGAGTTTTTCCTTTTTGACAAGTAAAGCAAATAGAGTCGAGTTTTTATTTATCAACATCAATACTATAATATTTTAGTATAACTTGAAGAACCCTTATAAAAGGATGACCTATTCATTTATGCCAAAGTTCTATACTTTTACAAACTGACTTCGAGGAGCCAATAGAAGAGATCAACTCATTATTATTAGACAAAACAACATTATAAACAATTGAAACAACTTTAGGTGCAACAGACCAATTTGAACTTGACTTGTACTTAGAAGGAACTGGATCAAACCAATATAGACCTTCATGAATGGGCCTTGTCAACCAAGTATCCCCTCTTTAGATGTCTTTCTTAAAACAACAAGTTGGGTGAAATTCAAAATAGACATTATTATCTAGAGCAAACTAAGAAATTGACAACAAGTTCTTGCACACATCATGAGCATGTAGAATTTTATTTAGATGAGGTTCATGAGTAAACATAAGACTAGGAACACCACTAATAGGTTAAAATTGAGAAGCAAGAGGAAAATGAGTCATTAGTGAGTTGCAAAACTGAGATTGATTCCGAAGAAAAGGAATAACTGGTTGACAAGCAATAAAAGGCACTCTTAATGTGTCTGCTAGAACAAATGAGTGCTTAGTTAACAATCATAGGAGCATTCATAGGTTGTTCACTATTGAACCAGGGAGAAATTAGAGAATGTTTGATCAAAATGATAAAAGCGCTTTTGGTTGACATTGTGGCCTATTATTGTACTGGAAACGACTTTCTCTTCCTTTATAACTTCTACCACCTCTATAACCATAACCCCCTTTATAACCACCTCTGTTACTTTGTTGATAACGACCACCTTGATAATTGTTTTGCTCATTCTATTGATAATCGTTCCAATTATTATACTAAAAACCACATCCATTCTTCTGACTTCCAAAATCTTTTTGCACCTTATTATGACCTCTACTAGTATCCTTGGCTTGTTTAGAAGAACTATTTTACTGTTGAACAAGATTTGCCTTCATAGGCATGGTGGAAATGAAATCCATTTGCCTTGTTTCACAATCAACCAACATCTCAATGAGTAAATCCAAAGATATTGTGGTGGCTGAAGCAACTACTCTAACCAACTCATACTCTGTAGTGAGACCTACAAGTGCTTTTGCTTAGTAATGACACTTCTTGTAGCATTCAAAGTGTTACACAAACCTTTAATCTTGGTCAAATACTCTTTAATTGTCAAATGACCTTTTTTTTTGTGAATGCAAAGTGTGTCTCAATTTCGAGATCTTTATGCTTGATTGAGTAGCACATCTACGAACAATAGTTGACCAGATCTTTAGACTTGTATTTGCATTAGTAAGATAAGGAAGAATCTCATATGAAATTGTTGACAAAATCCAAGAAACTAAAAGTTTATCTTGTTGTTTGTACATAAGAAACATGGGATTGCTAACCAATTTACCATCACCTCTCAAGTATGAACTTTGCTGGAATAGATAGAGTTCCCAAAATGTAACCCGTCATTCCATACCCTTCAAAAATCAAAATTATTTGATGGTTCCAAAAAATAAAATTACTCTCATTTAATTGAATAGTTTCATGGCGAGGGAACAATTTTACCTTTAAGGGAAACACAAGAGAAGCTCACATTCCCAATTACTTTTTGAACACCATCTAAATTACATGGTTTTGTCTCACTATTTGAAGAAGTCTCAACCTTTGAATTCACCATGATGAAAGAACAATCAAGAATAGCAAACCACATTAGATCAACAATGAACATCACTCAAACTCACTCAAATTTTGCTAGTCTGGTACCATGTTCAAAATCTCACTCTGCCAAACAAAGAACTGAACTATGAACAATAGAAAAGATAACCAGAGAACAAAATAGGGTCTACTTCTTTTGTTGATAAGACTAATAATCTTATAATGATGAGACTGATTTTGATACTTATACAAAAAGTTTAGGAGCTGCAAAGACTAGTCAATGCTAATAAAAATCCTACACTGACTTTCTCTACAGCTAACTAACAGAAACAAATAGAAAGACAACAACTTAGTAACTAACTACAAGAAATTGAAATACAATTTACCTAAGCTAATACAACACATGCTAATACGATTGAAAGATGTACGAAGATGTAGCTTAAATTTCAAACCAAACCTAGTTTGTTTAGTACGAAGTATGAAGTACAAACCAATACATACAACATATAACTTGATTGATGCCAGATTATTTCCTTCTTCCCCACAATCAACTATAATTTGCTTTATGGCAAGAACAGGTATTTATTAGTTTCATCTCTTAAATCTATTGATAGATTAAGTTAAATCTTATTTAAAATATTTTAAATTAAATCTGATTCAATTTAATAAATAAGAATATTACAAATTGAAATAACATTTAAAAGTTGATATAATCATAATTTTAGTCCTCAATTTTTACATTTTTAAACAAAAATTTCACTCTTATTATTATTTTAAATTAAATTTGACCATTCTTCTTCTTTTGAAAGTCAATTTTTTTAAAAATATAAATGTTGATACATGAATCACATATGAATTACCATACAAATTAACATATTTAAAAAAATTAACATTTTAGTCTACATTTTCATCAAAAAGAAGTAAATAAATTATTTTTTGAAAAAATAATGGTTAAGGTTGACTCCTATTTAAAGGGTTGAAGTTGAAATTTAACTAAAAAAGAAAAAAGGACCAAATTGATAAAAATATAAATAATAAGTGAAAATTCATAAATCCTGTGTAAGCAAAGCTGAAACTATATATGGATAATGGATAAATGTGTGTAGAAAATTGTTGTAAGAAACGGAAAACGAAGAAAAAGGGGGAAATTTGTTGATGTTATAACCAAAACGGATGGGAGCATGAAGGTTGGTTTTGTAATTAAAATAGTAGGATCAAGTTAGGGAGTTAATTTGATCGGTGAAAACTGAAATAGAAATAGATTAGGTGAAGCAGCCTTGACTTGCCCTGGCAATGACAGGGCCCCACAACCTGTTGTGTAGTGCAACTCTAACACTGTTCGCAAGTACAAAGCGGTCTAACGGTAATTCCATATATATTGCAAGGGCAATTTGGTAGTTTGGTGGAGCCAGGCAAGCCAACCCAAAGTTTCTAGTTGAAAAATTGCTGTCTCCACCATCTCCCTCGGAAATCTCTCCCAACACATTTTCTCTCCAATATATCTTTTTTTCTTTCTTTCTTTCTATATATACATAAACAAATCTCCTCTCCTTTCCCTCTGATTTGTTCTCTGCGTCTCTGCCTTTTCCTCTTTCCTCAAATTTTCACCTCTTTTCATTTCCTTTCTTTCTGTACCCTAATGTCGCCGGGCTCGAGGGACCTGCAACTCACGTCGCAGGCGGCCGGCGTCTGGAGATCCACGTATCCCTCGTCGGTACGCGCTGATGATCCCGACGACATGGAAGAAGGTACTCGACTCTTAGATTCATACGAAACAGGAGATTATAAGTTGGAAAGTATTGAAGAAGGTAGTATGCGGAGAATTCAGGTCACTGTAACGGGGATGACGTGTGCCGCCTGCTCCAATTCCGTCGAGGCTGCTTTGAAGAGCATCAATGGGGTTTTAAGAGCATCCGTGGCTTTGTTGCAGAACCGTGCTGATGTTGTTTTTGATCCTAATTTGGTTAAGGTTACTGCTCTTTCTTCCTTGATCATTATTTTCAAACAGAATTACGCTTGTCGGGTTTGCTTCATTAGATAATTTTAGCTTCGTTTCTTTTATTCCGTGTTTGACTTTGTGATTATGGTATTGGATTTGTTTAATTACAGAAGATTGGCTTAATTAATGTTGGTTGAGGTCGACAAGCTACTCTCTTCATTTATTTGCCTAAGTTGATTTTAATGCGTGATTTTTTTCCCACACTTTTGCTAAAGTATAGTACTGTTTGCTATTTGTCTTGGAGCTTTTCCGCATTTTAATTTTCATAAGCTATATTGACTATTATGCCTCTAAATATTGCATTTGAAATCTGATTTTTCACGGTGTCTTATCTGTAAATGTGGCTAGTTCTGTATAAGAATGATCATGAATATGACTTTTAGTCAATGTTTCGTCATGGTTTCTACCATTTGCATTGTGTAAATTATTAGTTTCTCAAGTTTACAGGATCCAAAAACATCTTTTTGATGATTGCTGATGTTTAATCCCTCTCACTCTAAACAAACACACAAGGCATCACATGTTTTGCTGCATCTATGGTATTTGCTCTTCTTCCGGTGTTGTAATCATGGAGAAAATGTTTTGCGTCAGTCTATGGGTATTTTATTTTTAAATACATGGAGGAGGAGATTTGTTCTATTGCTTCACCGATTCTCTGTCATGAGGTACATATTTGGCTGAAATGCAACATTTCAATAGCTGCTGTTCCCCCCCCCCCCTCTTTTTTTTATCTATACGACACAGATTAAGTGTTCTTTTTCTCCTTGGGTGTGATGTCTGGTGTTCTACCACAGTCCTTATTCCTGGTACTTGAAACTCATCGTCTTGGGTTCAGTTCATGTGCTTGAGTCGAATGAATGTACTTTGAAAATGGAGCTTTTGTGAACCAAGTGTTCTCTAACACTAACATGAAATTCAGGATGAAGACATAAAGAATGCCATTGAAGATGCAGGGTTTGAGGCAGAAATTCTACTTGAACCCAGCAATGTTGGAACAAAGCCTCGTGGAGTGCTTGTGGGGCAGTTTACAATAGGAGGTATGACCTGTGCAGCCTGTGTCAACTCTGTTGAAGGCATTTTGAGAGATCTTCCTGGTGTTAGTAGGGCTGTTGTTGCTTTAGCCACTTCATTAGGGGAAGTTGAATATGATCCCACTGTAATTAGTAAAGATGATATAGTCAACGCAATTGAAGATGCTGGTTTTGAAGCCTCACTTGTACAGAGTAGTGAGCAGGATAAAATCATACTTGGGGTTGCTGGTGTTTTTAACGAGCTAGATGTACAGCTTATCGAAGGCATACTTAGCAGCTTGAAAGGGGTTCGACAATTTCGTTTTGACAGAAGTTCTGGAGAACTTGAAGTTCTTTTTGATCCTGAAGTTGTCAGTTCAAGATCCTTGGTTGATGGAATTGAAGGAGGAAGTAAAGGGAAGTTCAAACTACATGTTATGAATCCATATGCAAGAATGACTACTAAAGATGAAGAAACCTCAATTATGTTCCAGCTTTTTACTTCCAGTTTGTTTCTCAGTGTGAGTATTTTTATATATATACTCTTTACTAGTAGTCTAGTTTTGAGCTATATTGCATCATTTATTTTTCCTCTTGAACATAAGCCTTCAAGAAGCTAAAGGGAAAGACTTACAAGAATCTGTATTTGAAACCGTATAGCCTTTTACATGAAAGCATAAGAACACTCTTGGCTTATGGCTTCCATATAGTAGCTATTTTCTGGAATCTTTCTTCAACAAATGTTGTCTACGTTTCAATATGTTAATTGGTTCCCCTACTCGTATTAGTTTCAAACTAACTGTTGGTCTGTTTTGATCCAGATTCCTGTCTTTCTGATTCGAGTAGTTTGTCCCCATATACCCTTGTTGGATGCCTTCTTGCTCTGGAGATGTGGACCTTTCTTAATGGGTGATTGGTTGAAATGGGCATTAGTAAGTGTTGTTCAGTTTGTTATCGGGAAGCGCTTCTACGTGGCAGCTGGCAGAGCTCTTCGAAATGGTTCTACTAACATGGATGTTTTAGTTGCATTGGGTACTTCAGCGTCATATTTCTACTCTGTTGGTGCTCTTCTTTATGGTGCCATAACTGGGTTTTGGTCACCAACATACTTTGAAACAAGTTCCATGCTGATAACGTTTGTATTATTGGGGAAGTATTTGGAATGTCTTGCAAAAGGGAAAACTTCAGATGCTATCAAGAAGCTAGTAGAACTTGCACCAGCTACAGCATTGTTGGTAGTTAAAGACAATGGTAAGGGCTTCTTAATCTTGGGTTCATTTTGGTGTGTATCAAGGAGTTAACTTTTGTTATTCATGCCATCTTGTCTTTCTTATCAAGTAATTGATAGTATTGTATGGTCTTAAATAGGATCAAATTTAGTGCCAAAAATCAAATTGAAGGACTGAAAGCCTGTGTTTATTCTTTTTGCAGGTGGAAACATTATTGGAGAAAGGGAAGTCGATGCTTTGTTAATTCAGCCTGGTGATATATTAAAAGTTCTTCCTGGTGCCAAGCTTCCTGCTGATGGTGTTGTTGTGTGGGGTTCAAGTTATGTAAACGAAAGCATGGTAACTGGTGAATCTGTACCTGTGTCGAAAGAGGTTGATTCACCAGTTATTGGTGGAACAATTAATTTACATGGTGCTCTTCACATAAAAGCTACCAAAATAGGTTCTGAAGCGGTTTTGAGCCAGATTATTAGTTTGGTTGAGACAGCTCAGATGTCCAAAGCTCCTATTCAGAAGTTTGCTGATTTTGTAAGTTTTCTTAATGGAAACTTGATTTATTTGGTGTCATGAAGAAAAGAGAATGCATGTTACGTTGCTCTAAAATGATTATTCTAAATCTCCTCAAGGTCTTGGTTGATAAGATGGTAAAATTGATTGCAGTTGAATGTGCGAAATGTTTTAACGTTACTATTTGAATTAGCTCGTTGGTTGGATATGATTAGTTGATCTATCCTATTTGTCCTTAAGTTTTATCCATTTATATGGTTGAAGAAAAGATGATAAGTCTATCCTTAAAGTAATTAACTTTTTTTTATTTTGTTAGAATATGAAATTGAAAGTAAGAATTAACATTTTAGGAGCGTGGGGAGATAGTGGAAGAGAAGTGTGAGAACTTTTGTTGGAGAAACTGGTATAAGTAACTGCAGTAAATTAGAAATGTTCTATGGTCATATTAATTTTCAAATGACAATTAGAACGAATGACACTTTTATGTAGTTTCTATCGAAATGATGTCAAATGGTTTGTGGTTAAGTTTGGAATGACTGGGGACAAAATTCATTGCAAAAGTTCTGGAAGTTCCCTTAAAAAATGTACACCTTTAGAATATTTCTACTATGTTTTCATATTAAAGATTTATGTTCAATGTTGTAGCATCTCTGAGGTACGACTTCAAGTTGGAAGAACCTGTTTGTTAATGCTGAAGCTTTACCGGCAATTTTGTTGTCTTGCTTGACTCTAGGTTTCTATGGCTTGCAGGTAGCAAGTATCTTTGTTCCTACTGTTGTTACTTTGTCCTTGATCACATTGTTGGGCTGGTAAGATCTGAAAGGTTTATTTTGTCATATTCTCCTTTTTGTGAGATAAAATGTCTGATTTCCATCTTATATTGAGTTCTTTTGTTGATTGTTTGTAGGTATGCTGGTGGAGCTGCTGGAGCCTACCCTCAGCAGTGGCTTCCAGAAAATGGCAATTACTTTGTTTTTGCCCTTATGTTTTCAATATCTGTGGTGGTGATCGCATGTCCTTGTGCTCTTGGTTTGGCTACTCCAACCGCTGTCATGGTTGCTACAGGGGTTGGAGCAAGTAATGGTGTGTTGATAAAAGGAGGAGATGCACTGGAAAGAGCTCAGAAGGTCCAGTATGTTATTTTTGACAAAACTGGAACTTTAACTCAGGGCAAAGCTAAGGTCACAACTGTAAAAGTTTTTTCAGAGATGCACCGTGGAGAATTCCTTACACTGGTGGCTTCTGCAGAGGTTATTTCTAACAGCCTAACTAGTTTCAAACTTTTTTTTTTCCAATGCATTTCTGCAGTTACTGAATTTCCCCCTTCTCATTCATTAGGCTAGCAGTGAACACCCATTGGCCAAAGCAATAGTTGAATATGCACGCCACTTCCATTTCTTCGATGAGAATTCGTTAACTGAAGATGCCGAATACAGCAGCAAAGAATCTCCAATTTCTGCATGGCTTCTTGATGTTGCAGAGTTCTCTGCTGTGCCAGGAAGAGGAATTCAGTGTTTTATTGACGGAAAGCGAGTGCTGGTGAGTGCTTGATCATTATATCAATTCTGAGGGTGTAGAAAATTTTTTTGTTACTCATTTATCAAACATGGTATTTGTGAACAGGTTGGTAACAGGAAACTGCTTACGGAAAGTGGAGTTAGCATTTCTGCCCATGTAGAACAATTTGTGGTTGATTTGGAAGAAAGTGCGAGGACAGGCATACTTGCAGCCTATGATGGTAACGTGATTGGAGTTTTGGGAGTAGCAGATCCATTGAAGAGAGAAGCTGCTGTGGTTGTACAAGGCCTACAGAAAATGGGTGTCAGACCTGTCATGGTTACCGGGGATAATTGGAGGACAGCTCAAGCTGTTGCTAGGGAGGTTTGTACACATACATACATACATACATGCATACATGCATTAGCATTGCATTATTTTTTACGGGCTTATGTTGAAAAACTGCTAACCTGAATACAATGCTCAATATTGCATTGGTTGTTTATCTGATGTAAGTTACAAACTCATCTAATCTGCTCGTACCAATAAACTAAGATCACAAAACAAAACAACTGTCTATGCAGACTGTAGAGCATTAAAATTTATGTTCAGCATGAAGAGAATGTATTTGATTTTGGACAGGTGGGTATCCGAGATGTTAGGGCAGAGGTAATGCCGGCTGGAAAAGCTGAAGTTGTGCGATCATTCCAGAAAGATGGAAGCATAGTTGCTATGGTGGGTGATGGGATTAATGATTCTCCTGCACTAGCAGCTGCAGATGTTGGTATGGCAATTGGGGCAGGGACAGATATTGCCATAGAAGCTGCAGACTATGTTTTAATGAGAAATAACTTGGAAGATGTGATCACAGCCATCGATCTGTCCAGGAAAACATTTAGCCGGATACGGTGGAACTATGTTTTTGCGATGGCGTACAATGTGGTGGCAATACCAATTGCTGCTGGGGTTTTGTATCCATCATTAGGGATAAAGTTGCCACCATGGGCAGCTGGTGCCTGTATGGCCCTTTCCTCTGTAAGCGTGGTGTGCTCTTCTTTACTTCTTCGGAGATATAAAAAGCCCAGACTTACCACTATACTTGAAATAACTGTAGAGTAGAAACAAAATTTGAACAACTATTTTTCTCTCCATCACCTTCCTTTAGGTTTGTGTTTTTATAAGAAGGAAATTGAGGGGGTGCGAGTGAATCATAAATTTCCCAATTTTGTGAACTTCCTTTTGGTCCTCTCCTTTGTAGTCATAGGGAATAGAGGGTGGAAGTTAAAACACCCCATTAAAATGTAAATGTACTTTGTTGTATACTATATGGTCAATGATGCGTTCTTTTTGTTTTTTTCTTTCAAGATTGGAGATGTGGTCACTAGTAGTGCTTAAAATATCAATACTGATCATGGATTATGGATCTCACTCCACTTCAACACCCTTCACTCGTCCCGACGTATGGTATGAATGAGAGATGCTATCGGAACACATCCTTAGCTCGTACAAAATGTTTCTTTTAAGAAAGTTATTTCAAAGCTTCATAAAGAATTCTTTAAAAACCATATTTAACATTCAAAAAGCTTGAATACATTTTTTTAAATCATTTTGCAATATTTCTAAGGGATTTGAACATGCCCAAAAATCAAATGGAGTTTTGGGAGCTCAAATTGCTCAAAAAATAAGTTCTGCAGGTGCAGGGGCTACAAGTCTTGATACTTGAACTTCCAAGTCCCGAAACTTGGGTGCAGAACTATAGAAATTTGGTTTCAATGTATCTAGATCTCGAGGCCTTGGACCCATAGAGTAAAAATCACTTCAAATCAACTTTAAACATCATCAATACAAGTAAAATAAGTTGCAAATTCATTTAAAACTCTTTTGAAACACAATTAAACAAAATTTCTAATCATACACACGCTCAAATAGAGTAATGAAAGAAAAGCTTATAAAAGAGATATTTAAATAGTAGAACTTTACAAATAACCTTACAATTTCAATTATAATAAATGTTTTTGCGTACATGCCAATATACACACCAATTACAACTTTAAATTCAAGTGTTCGTGCTCCCAAGTCAAGGACACCATCTTCTCAAAAGTTCAAAACCTATACGTTTTAAACAATTAACGCTTTAAGTTCAAAGAGCTTAGTTGTAACACCTTTTACTCGACCCGATTGTCAGATCCAAACTACAGTGTGTCACATTCATTGCCGGAATAACTGCGATCAATTCATAATTAAATTATACAATTTATAAGATAAAATCAAACAATATACATTCCTTAAACATACCAAAGTAAGATCTAAGTTTCATTTATATATGTATTTAATAACCTACAACATTTAATTACCACAAAACCTAACCTATTAGGTACATGCCAAATGTAAATAAAGTTGGAAACAAGCAAACGTTGCTGAGACTGGGATTGTGGATTGGATGTTGAGGTCGATACTTGAAAATCTAGAATTAATCTAACCTGTGCATAGAGAGAACAATTAGTACACTGAGTAAAATACTCGGTGGTATTTTTATTATTTAAGTGAGCAATATTAGCATTAACAATTCTACACATAGTAAACATGTGTGTCTATATACATATATCTATCATATACTTATAACTTGGAGTTACTAAGCTTTACTTTTTCAATATAAACATATTAAGTGTGTAAAACTCACAACAATTCTTCCCACTTCAATACATCCTATTTAGACCTTTCATTATGCTTATTATAATAACATTTTAATCATATCAATATCAAAACATGCCATTATCAATCCCATTCGCCGATTTACCACTTCTAATATCACCTAAATCATTCGTTTCAATTAATATACAATCATTTCTAGGTTTTATACAAGTTTACAGTAGCTCAAATACTATAAACTGGTTAGCTAATGTATCTCATACAAAATCATATGCAATTATAATTAATTCATCAAGATCACTAGCATCTTAGCATAACATACCAAGTTCGAAACCATTTACCATTCATGACCCAACAGCCATATTCTCAAATACCAACATATAACCATCCTACTAAACTCGTACTATTTGTGACACATATATTCACTTTCCCATTGACAAGTACGTATATAAAATAAGTTACATCCTAAATCATTTGATTTGTATTCGTCAACCACAACCTATCACAATTAATTCATATAATTTAATAATTTAGTTCTAGTCAAAGCATACATTAATATAGAACAGAATCAGTTCTAGGTCTTACACAAGCTTCTGGCAGCTCTAAAGTTGACCTGATATCGAATTAGGACTAAGTTGGAAGGAACTCAAAATTTAGGGTTGACATCTTGACGTAAGGGAGTTCCTTGTCACAACATGACTCACTGACTTGGTCTCATCACGGCGGTGGGCTTCCTCGTCGCGTCTTGACCTGGAGTTCAAGCTTATCCCGGTAACTTGCAATCGACGTCGCAACGTGACCTCTCATTATGACAACACTCGAGCAACATCACTAACTATTTCTGCAACATCCACGTATATCCAAAACCTACAAACTAGCATAACATAGTACATGACATTACTTCTACTCTATTCTTGACCATATGAATAGTACATTTAATAGATATGACACTTTCTACACATTCCTATTTTGTGTTTTTACTATCGGTTCCATCCGACAACTCCAATATTAAACATTTCCTATCAGTTATACAAACATATGTCAAAACTAATGTCCATTGCATAAGTAATCCATATATGTTATCTTCCAATTTCAATTGCATACCTCAAGCCCTATCTAAGATGCATATAACTTCGTATATGTACACTTTCCAAACATTATTCTCTTTCAACCATCCATCACATACCAATATCACTAATCAACTAACCACCTACTAGCATGATTCATACCAATCTATATTTCAAATACTATTTCATATGTTTTATACACATTTCAACCATTTCCAAACATGCCATTAACAATAAAGTATTAACCATTTGTACTATACTTGCATATATTTAATACATGTACACATTCATCAACTTCCCCAAATCAACATTTCAAACATACCAAAATATAATGAAGACTCTACTAGGTACATGCTCTTTTATATACTATCACGATTCATATCCATCATTCTCAATTCAATAATAATTCTTCAATTTATCACGTAACATAACATATTGTAATTCAATTTCTATTAATAGCTTACCTTAATACTATATGGTACAATATATCATGAGTATGCATTAACTATAATTAGTTTCAGGTTATAGAAATACAAACTGAAAGCTCGCGTCACTCATCGTCGACTCTCGCCTTCCCTTTCTCTTTCGATGATCCTGTATCGTTTTTAGCTACGAATAATATTTCAATAATAGTTTAAGATCAAATTCTATCCAAATCACATTTAGTTACAAGATCATACATATTTTGCAAATTATTAAATTTAGTCCTCTATTTCAATAATCAATCAGATTCATACTAACACTATTTGGCTAGTCATAATCAAATATCAATTCATTAAATATCTCAAATTGCAATTCATCATATTCAATTTATCAGTCAATTTATCATTCCTTTACAATTTAGTCCATGTCACACCTTTTTGTACCAAATTGCAGACAATTCAAATTCCAAACATACAAAAAATTTCATAATTCAAGAATATATTACAAATATGTATAACCACAGTATGAACTTATCTGGTTAAATCAGCAAACAAGTTGAAACTTTAAGGACTATTCGACAATTTTAATGTTTCCCTATTATTTCTAATTTGGTCCAATTTTCGATTTATACAATTATTCCATTCAATTTATCAATTTCAAGCATCTTATATCATCCTATTATGTGCATGTATAGTTCAATTTTATTATTCGAATGCCCCTAAAGTTTTACATTTTATTCAATTTAGTCTCTATAACTAAAATCGTCATAACTTTCACATTTGAGCTTCGATTTTGAAATTGATCACAATTCCATCCCTTTTACACCTCTCCAATATCTATTGTCACATAAATTTCATACAAATTTCAAAATATTTATAATTTAGTCCCTATATTCAAAACTAATAATTTTCACTTTACAAACTAGTCCTTTTTCATATCTAAGCATCAAATCTAACCAAATAACACCAGTTTCATCAAGCATTAATCAATGAAAATATTTAGAAATTTTAATAGTTATTAAAAAAAACACACGAGTTAGCTAAACTGAGCTTTAATGATCTAAAAAATATAAAATTTACGAAAAATGAACTTTTAATTTATTTATATGTAAGGTTCGAATACCTTCAAGCCAAAACAATGGATTCTCCTTGTTCTTTGTCTTACAATCGGTGGAAGAGAAGAAAAATAAAGATGGTGACCTTATCTTTTTATGTTTCTTTTATTCTTTAATTATAAAATTTTTAATTTAATTTTATCAAAATCTCCACCAACCGTGCACTAACATATAAAATGACCTATTTTCCTTTTTGGATTATGATTTAATTACCACTATAGTTCTTTAACAATTAAAAATCTATAGCGATTAACTTTTACCACTTTTACAATTCAGTCTTTATACCTTAATTAACTATCTGATTGACAAAATTAAAAAACCAAGTTTTAATTAAACTTTATATTAACCTCGTAAATATTATTTAATATTTACGGACTCAATCATTGGAAATGGGTTTCCGAAATTGCATTTTTCAATACCATTGATTTTAAGATCATTACACTTGTATCTTAATTAACTATCGATTAACTAAAATTACTAGACCAATTTTTAATATTTCTATACTAGTATCATAAATATTAAATATATTCACAAATACGATTTATAAAAATGACATTTCGAAATCATAATTTCTGACACCACAGGAAAATTGAATTGTTACATTAGTAACTATGAATCACCTAATTATCCTGTGCTTTATTTGTGTTGAGCCCATCTTAAACATGTTATACCAATACCTACAAACCACATTTTAGCACTATTAACGGATTCGTTAAGTTAATCAAATTTTAAAGCTAAACTTACATTTTCATAGTTCATTAACCTATCACATTATGGAATTCACGTTTAGTACTTTCATAAGGTTACAAACACTTATATGTATACACATATTTTTTACACTTGACATTTTCATTTCCATTACTTTTACGAAGGCATGCATGATTATTAATTTCATTAATATTAATAAGGACAAGTTCATTAGGCCACTAAGCTTTAGGGCACAATGTCATATTAAATTCTTATTAGCCTACTTATTCATTTACTTCCTTCGCATCTCGTTTTGTTAAAAGATATTTAGTCCATGACACTTAGTTTTGATTTTAACCATTTAGAGCCACATTTATAGTTTGGTAACAATACTTGATTTGTTTTCACCCATCGTAAACTCTAGTCAAATATGATTTGGATACTTGAGATTCTCACTTAAACTCCTCACATATTGTACTCAATGTATATCCAATCTCAACACCATACATAAATACATACATATGGCCCAAGATATTATCATTCGCAATCTAAGTGCACCTAAGTGCTATGTCGAAACAACACCGTATCATATCATCATTCGCAATCTAGACCCAATATATTATATATATAATTTTTTAAAATTTAAATCTAAGGAAAACTACACTCAAAATCACTAAACTATAAGTTAATGTTTCGATCATTCAACTTCAGAAAATTACAAATGGTCATTGAAGTATTTTAAAATTTCATTTTAAGTAAATGAACTATTCAAAAGTTTTCATTTAAATTATTGGGCTGTTCAATTTTTTTTTAAAGTTTGGCCAGTAAGTTCCAAGTGACGATTCAAGAATTGTTATAGTGGATTAGTACCCATTGATAAGTAGAAGGACATACCTTAGATCCAAGTCGATCTAACGGTTAGTGTCAATTTTGGAGAAAGAAGTTGCTTTGATTTTAGTTTGTAGATTCATGATATTCAAAGTTGTTTCATGAAAAAAAACTGAAATGTAGAAGAAAAAGAGAAAGAGATCTTTTGATTGATGCAAATGATGTGAATAGAAAATGCTATACAATAATGATTTTAACAGTCTAGTGACTTAAATGCAAACTTTAACTCAATAATCATTTTATAACTTTTGAAAGTTGAATGATTAAAACTTAAACTTACTAATAACATAGTGATACTAGGTTTAGTTTTCCGTTAAATTTATTTATTAAAATATTGGCATAGACATAAGGGATTTGATTTTACTACCGGTTGCCTGACAATAGGCATATTGTTGTCATATATTTTTGTTATACAGTGTGCCTTACGAATGCATATTACTACGGTTAAAATGTTGTGAAATAATTAAAAAAACGGATTATCTTTATAATTTTATATTAGTGCAAATGGATATTTAAGTGATGGTTTATTACAATTTACTTTTACGCATTAAAGGTAATAAATTGGAAAATATAAAATTTTATGTCCAAAAAAAGCATTGATTATTATTATTTTTTTGTGCAGGCGAAATAAAATAATGAGAAGTATTATTAACTATAAGTTCATGTATAAAATAATTTTTATACATGTATATAATTTTATAATAAAAATTAGATTAAATTAAAATGCTTTTAAATAATGCAATCTCTCATGCCAAATATTTATAGTGTGAATATATTAAAATTTTAAGACCCTTGTAATATATAATATATTAGTTTGTATGCTTGTATGTTGTAATGTTTGTCAATGTATTTTTAAAAAAAAAAGAAATAAAAAATAATATAAATTTAATCGAATGGATAATGCATATTAGTAGTATATAAAATATATGTTTTATTATTAAGTTTGAAAATATTATATTAAAGTAATTATAATAAATAGATATATGTTAATGTTTTATTATAAAATTTTGTACTAACAATCAAATTAATTTATGAAAAATAATTATAATTAAACGTAATAAAAAGAATTTTATTATAATAAGATTAATTTAAAAAAGAGTCTTGTATAAATTGTAATATACGTATAATAATTAAGTAATGTATAAAATTAATGATCTAATATAATTTAAAAGGCAAGAAATAAAAGAGTAATTTATTTAAATTAAAAAAAATGTTTCAAATTGAGAGTGTCACATATTAAAAAACTATAATGCGAATATATTTGTTTATTTTCATTTTTAAATACAACATTGTAGGCTATCAAATTCTATGGTAATTGATGATTGAATTTTGTAGTAAAACACAGTAATGTTTTAGCACCTTGCAGCTGTTACATTATATGAGCAGGGTGGTGAGGGTGGATGCAGATTGCAGCTGATGGCCTTTGGCATGCATTGTTTTCTGCATCTTAATAGTTAGAGTTGAGTTGTAGGTCTTTACCCATTGTATATGTGGAAATGGAAGTAGGTGGATGACATTGGTTTTTTGTCAATATTTTTTTTCTTCAGGGTATCAGGTGTAATGGCTAGCAGTACAAGTTTGACTGCTTTCCAAAACCAAAAAGAAAAGAAAGATTTGGAATCAATTCAAGTTTGCTGTGACATTCAAAGCCTTGTGGTCTCTTAATCATTGTGCAAAACACATTTTTGTTTCCAGTTTGGGGTGGCGAATGGCTGTTGCGGCTTCTGGGGGTTCTATTTCATGCTTATTATGCCATTTCTTGTGCATGCTGCTCCTGATTAATGTTGAAATTGAAAAAAAAGAAAAAACAGTTTGAACTTTGAATTTTGTTTCTTCGAAAGGGATAAGCCGTTGTAGGTTGAAGGCATTTAATCTGAGTCACATGGTAGATAGTGTAAAGCCACATACAAAGAGGCAGAGAGGAGTGATTAACACTTGGTCAACTTCTATCTTAATTCCATACTGTTCATCTTTGACCAATTACCATCATCCATTTTCTTAATTTGGTGATGGTCAAAACAAAAGAATATAGTAATAGTCGTCGTTTCCACACTTCAATAAAAGAAGCGAAATTTCCCCCCCATCTTTTCCCATTCATACAACCAATGCATTTTGGGTTAATAATGAGTATAACGAATATGGAAAATAAAGCAAATAAAATGGAGTTCATCTGACAAGCCAAACAAACAAATATCAAAATTCAGCATTTATTTCCTTTCTTTTGACTGACTCCCCTGCTGAAAATACCACTCATTAGTAATCTTATCTCATCAGCTTGCTTAACAAGCAATAAATCCCATCTGAGTTCCTAATAATATTAGAAAAAAGAAGTCGAATTGGCATCCTTAAAGTAAAACTAGTATTCGCACGAGCTACAATTCCCTTATATTATATTAATCAAGTAGTACTATTTTATGTTTTTTCTGTAAATATGACCATAATGTAATCTCAACAATTATTAGTATATATGGTTTCTTATTCTACTTGCTATCCGTTATGTCATCTTCATTATCAATATGCCCTGGACTGCAAACTTTCTTTATTTTTCTACTTCACGAGAAACCCATGGCAGCAACTCAGAAATAGCCAGCAAGCTATAATTACTTGTTTCTGTGTTTGGGTTTGATAGAAACTGATTTTGGATGTATTTATCATGAGATTGGCATGGAATAGGACTGATGTAAGAGGGCAATGTGGAAAATATGAATCTAGAAGCTTGCCCATTTTTATTATGTAGCTAGCCGGTATATTTGGTATGCTGACTTTTCAAAACCTACAATTTCCAATCTTGCATGTTGTTTGGGCAAATTCAGCCTCCTTTACTGGGAATTGCCTCTCACCAATTCAATTCAATTCAAACTCATCTATATTTGATCGTGTAAGACATGTATCGTCATGTTCTTATGTATACATGCAACTTAATGGAGAAGAAAAACGGAGGAAAATAACCACACTTTAAATTCATTTGTTATTTTCAAGCAATAGGTTGACCGAGAAGCAAAGACCCACCAAAAGCAAAGGTCTAAACTTAGCCTATAGGCATGTGATATGTTGATGATGACCCATTTGATAATTGATATTAACACACGTTGTTTCCAGGAAGCTGCTCTGCTTTGGGCTCAAGCAGTTTAATCTTCTCTGTAAGCAGGGTCAAGAGTATACCTGTTTACTTTGACCAGACATTATCTGTCACTAGTATATATGTATGAACAAATTGAAGCTAAAAGTTGTTCCTTTCTATAATCAAAGAATTCCCCCCCCCCCCAAAAAAAAAAAATAGCAGCGAAAATCAGTGAATTGATATTATTCCTTTCCATGAACTCCTCTACGGGAACCTCCAGTGAATGGATGCAATTCTATGAACAAAGTATGGATGAAATGTCGGCATCATCATCCTTGGGATTCTCTGATGTTGATGCCACTATTGTAGCCTCTTCGGAGAGCAACCAGCTGAACCTTAGCTCAGGAAGAGATGATCAGTTGGCAAAGGGTTCTTCCCCAAAGCCAATAAGAAGGCGGGCAAGAGCTTCCAAGAAAACACCCACCACCCTTCTCAATGCTGACGCCAGCAATTTTCGAGCCTTAGTGCAACGATTTACTGGTTGTCCTACAACACCACCCCTTTCAACCAACAACAGAAGAGGCCCTATCAACTTGAACTTTGCTCTCGGGAGTGATCAAAATCAGAGCGGGACTGCAAGTTCCGTAATGCCAGCCGCTGCCAACGATTATTATTATCCACCAAGTCATCAACAACATCATGCGGTATCATTCCCCAATGTTCACCCCGATGCCTACTTTAGCTCTTCTAGCAGTAGAGCTAACGCCGATCAGATCCTCCACGATTTTGACTTGGATAATATTTCTTTGCAGGCGTTTAATAGGGACGTCCCTTACACCAATGAAAATGCAAATGATGGCAAGTACTTCTTGTAAGGATTTATGTTTACTTAATCTACCCATTCATCACCTACTTTTGATGTCTTTATTCAAGTACTTGAATTTATTTAGTATATCTTTTGTCTGTATCCATATCATAGACAAGGAAACAGGAACTACAATTTCTTTACTTTGATCTTTGAAGGATATGAACAATAAACATTGAAGCAGTGTCTTCTTCTTCAGACAATACTATAAATTTGTTCATATAGGAATGTAATATAGCAGCGCAAACAAAAATAAGGGTTATTGTATAAATCTAACCCCATCAAGGGGCTTTACTTTTCCTTCATTCAAATTTGAATCCATCGCGCTATCTCACTTCGTTGGGCATCGGAGCTAAAATAAACAAACGACCATATACATACACAACACTAGTATAGTTTTGCTACAGGACACTCCCATCGTACAAGTTTATGATATCATCCACAACCAACAACAAGATAAGGAAGAAACCCAATAAATTATGGCAATGGATTAATAATTGATGACCATGAATCTCATGCATGTACAATTTATTTTTATTTTATTGTTTTTCTCTAAAAAGTTAACAACGATGATATATAAGGTTGCACACTGAACCAATGAAAACATGTCATCTCTCTACCTCTTCTCCATGTCATGGTAACATGATCATCAATGAATATATATGTATATATCTAGTGATGTTATACAATATTTTGAATTTAATAAAATTTACTTATTTTTTGAATTTATATATATATGAATTGTTTATATTTTATACAGAATTTTTTATAATATTATTTTATATAATCTATATATTATAATTTTATTTTTATAAATCTTTCCAATTTAATAACTTTTTCATAATTTTTATAAAATTTTGAATCTAAATATTTTTTTTCCAATTTTTTATTTTATATAATTTATATATTATAAAAATTTCAAACTTTTTTAATTTAATAAAAAATTTATAAATTTTATATGTATTTTTAATTTTATATAATTTTAAATATTTTACATATATATCTGAATGTTTTTAATGAATGTGACATCATCAAATGTAATGTATAGAGGTGTACAGCTTAATTGTTTTAAACACAGTTAATTTTTTTAAAAATAATAATAAATTGATAATTTAAATACTAATATTATATGAGAGAAAAAAATAGAAAAATAAATGTAAATCGAATTCCAAAATCTAACGTAAGAAAAAGGACAAGTGAAAAGCAGCCCAAGGAAATCATTGCTCTAAAAACTTTGAAATTCAATTCAGCTGATCAGAATGGAAAACCGAAGTGAATGCATCATTAAACTTTCCCGTTAATTTCCATTAAATGAGTGCTTGAAAGTTGATGTTAGCTTTTTATTGATGTAATAACTAATTTAGCTTTTTAATATTGACGCCATTCTATTAATTTAATCATAAATATAAAATATTTAATAAATTTATCCATCAATATTTATAATATTTATCATTTTAGTTCGAATTCTAAAAATTTTAATAAATTTAACCTTAAAAATTTATAAATGTTTTCAATAAATATAATCTTCGAATTACTATCCACAACGATTAGCCATTTCATTAAATTTGTATCTTTTCAGTGGAGGATTTTGTTTTCACACTAGAGTTTGCTAAACAAACCAATAATGAACACATTTTTTCTTTTCTTTTTATTTATTTAATCAAATTGTTGACATATTCGATGGCAAGAAAGATTCTATGGCTAAAACAGTGGTCACAACTTCAAGCATTGTTTTATTGTCCCATTTGCCTATTTGACGAGTCGACAAACTTTAAAATAAAAGCATTGGACTATTTATTTTGAAGGTATTTAGACGAGTAAAGCCCAAAATGTAAAGAGCATTTGAGTTTAAATTGAAGACTTGAAGATTGATTTCTTGCTAATTAAGTTAGGTTATTTTCGGAACAAGTTAAGTCACTTTATATGATTGAAGACTTTCAATTACACTAAAACTCTTATGGAAAAATTGTCCTATGCTGATTTTTAGCTTTACTTTATAGAAAAATGATTAGATTGTAACTCATTTGTAAACAAAGCTTAATAAACCTAAGCTTTTTCTAGGTTAAAATATATATTGAGAGTAATCTTGAGACCGAGAGATTAAGAGAGCATAAATTTGTTCAAGTTAGGAATGTTTTATGTGTGTATTGGTTTTGTAAAGAAATCAAGAGAGTCTCTTGTATTGCAAAACTAAGCTTTCAAGGGGGAAGCTTAGGGGAAGAGTGATCTAGTCTTTGTACAACGGTGAGGTCACTAAGGTTGTGTTTAGTAATGCTTTTTAAAAGTACTTTTTTGACATGAAAATCACTTTTGAAGCAAAAGAAATGCTAAACGAACAACTTTTGAAGGAAATTTTAGCACTTTTCCACAAATGGAAAAATAAAAAAATTAACTTTTCTCTCCCAAAAGCACTTTTGACAACTTAATTACGTTTTCACCCCTCCAACACATGATACTTTCCCTTCTCTGATTAATTGCTTAAAAAATATTTAAAATTTATTTTTCATATATTAAAATATTAACAAAAATTTATAATAAATTATTTTCTATATTATTAAAATATCATAATATTAACTAATTTGAACATTATTTAAATGTTTATTTGTTCCTTTATAACACTATGTCTAAAATAGATATTTTATTTCTCAAAGTACTTTTTAAAAGCACTTATTAAAAGCAATGTTAAACTAACCCTAAATTAGTGAGTGTTATACTAGCGTTAGTACTTAAATAATTAGTTCTATTGTGAGAAAGATAGTGAATTATTGCTCTAGGTAAGGTCCCACAGACGTAGATTGAAGTTGAACTACATAAACAATCTTGGTGTTAATCATTATCTTTTACGCACTTTTAGCTTCGTGGTTGAAACGGTGATCATAGTTCCAAGCACTATTACAGCCACAGTTTCTATTTGCAAAAACAAGTAATCCCTTGTTTCTACACAAATAATGACACTTCATAAACAAATAAATCATCTAGATTTCTTTTTAATTTTTCTTATAATCTTCCATCATCGATTAATCAATAATATATATTTATAAAATTCTAATTTATCAAATAATAATAAATGTTCCTATTATAAGCAATATAAAAATTTATCTATGTACAATGTCAACCACCAACATCAATATTTTTTATATAAATATAAATTGTCAATGTTTAAAATAGTAATTCATATACTAAAAGATTAATTTTTAAAAGAAATTGTTATTTTAGTGAAATGAATTTTTTAAATTCACAGCTTTTTTTAATTAGAACTAAATTTATAATAATTAAAAACTTTCAAAAATTTATCGAATTAGAACTAAATTGATAAATTTTGTAAAATTTGAGGGCTAAATTTATTGAGCTTTTTTAATTCGAACAAAAATAACAAATTTTGTAAACACTAAGGGTTAAATTTGTTGAATATTTTATATTTAGGATCAAATTGATAGAATGTGTAAACATTGGAGGTGTAACCCCCGAAACCCGGCCTAGAAGTTTAGACCGAATTCGGGATACTACAAAAATTTTATTGATCACCGAAGTGATCGTGAGAAAATTTTACAAAAACAAGTTGTTTAAAATTTTTATTTTCAAAACTAGTCAAAACCCTCAATCGTTAAGATTCCGTCTACAAGTTTAAAACAGTAAATGTACCACAGTTTATAAACCATACAGTTCAAAACCAAATATAAAAAACTAGAAAACACGATCTGATTTTCCAATTTGCCAAAGTTGTGACTATCCGAGACCTCCGCGTACTAAGTCCAGCATCCAGAACTTCGAAATGTACCTGAAAGGGGAAACAGAAGAAGGGGTGAGCTACTCGAGCTCAGTGTGAGATCAAACTAGACAAACTACAGAAATGGGAACAGAAAACCAGTAGCAGTTCAAAAGCAGAGCATACTTACAGACCGATTAAAACAAATACAGACCATATGTAACTTTATAGTCTTATGGCTCTGTCAGACACGGTAATGGTAGTTCTCGACAGTCACAGTCTGGGCCTAAGCCCTTTTTAGAATCAGTATCAGTTTTTGGGCCCTAGCCCATCTTAGTACAGTAGCAGTCATGTCTACAAAATTCTCTTAGGCACGAGTGCCTTTCAGTCAATCAGTCATTTGCAAACAGTCAATCAGACATATCAGACAAACATTGCAGTCACATTTGGTCACAGTAACACATTCAGTCAATCAGATTCAATCAAATGCATATAAGTGCGAATGAGTTACAAAATGCACCCACTCAACCAGGCAACACACCTCTCCATCCAACCCTGCACTTACTGTGGCGATTTAATCAACCCACCCATCCCTACACTCCAAGTAGGACCTCGAAAAGCCCATCCAACTTTACACTCCTTATGATTTCATCCTGGGTTGCCCGGCAACGATGATCATCAGCATTGTCTATGACCCTCAGGGTTTTTGGGACTATAGGTGTGCAGATAAACTGCCAGTCTCGTATATTACGCAGCAATGCTAGCGTATAAGTTGTACGGTGCAATGCAAAATACCGCAGTACAGAAGTATGAACTGCCAGGTCAGATATAAGTACGTAGCGTAGCTAACGTACGTACGTGCGGTACGGTGCAATGCAGCAATCTGCTATACCGTTTATAAGATGTCATCCCAGGTTGCCCGGTAACGATGATCATCTATGCAGTTGAACTGCCAAATTAAATCAGTCTTCCTTCTCTTCAACATCCAACCCAAGATGGTTTATGCAAATGGATGTATGCAAATGTATGAATGCAAATGCACCAACTCAGAATACAATTTCAGACAGTCATTCAAAAATAGTCAATCACATTCAGTCAGTCAAAAGGATGTACACTCACGTATTCCATATCAGTAACAGATTACTCACATAATCAATCATGAGTATCGTACAAATCCAACTTAATTCAGAGTCACGATTACCCTCAGTCAAGCTTAGTTGAAAGTAGGAGCACATTGATTTGTGATTGCAATCAAATTGACTTAAATTTAGAATTTGGCGAGTTAGGGCCACACACCCGTGTACTCTAGCCGTGTGGAGCAATCTAGGCCATGTGGGGATCCAAAAGCCCGTGTGAGGGGGAGTACACGGCCGTGTGACAGAGACACACGCCCGTGTACGTGTAAATAGGTCGTGTAACTCATTGTTCAATTTCACTTATATTAGGTGCAGGCAGACACGGTCGTGTGAAGGTGTCACACGCCGTGTGGCCATCAATCACGGCTGTATGTCCCTTAACACACACCTGTGTGGAATCCTTAGGCCCCAATCAGTCAGACGGCCGTGTGTCCCGAAACACACGCCCGTGTGGGAACCTTAATTTCCCAAATTAGCTATACAGCCGTGTGTCCCATAACACATGCCCATGTGGAAGCCTAAATTGCCCAAATCAGTCACACGGTCATTTGTCCAATGGACACGGTCGTGTGGTTTCCGACAAAAAATCCCCAAATCAGCCACACGCCCGTATGGCCAGGCCGTGTGGCACAAAAATTGACCAAAAACCCTAATTCAGTCCCGAAAACACCATTTTGGCCACCGCAACAGTGCCAATTCTTCACCCTAACAAAGTACATCAGAAAAGGGAGCTTTCCCTTCACTACCAACATCTAAAACCCTAAAACCAGCGCGTTAGCAACCAATCAAAATAAGCCGAACAAAAATTTGTAAAATCAATAACAAATACAGTAACGTAGTTACAGTTCGAATCCCACACCTATTTTGATGGTGAAGAAGACGACTGGGGAGCGAAGTTCCAGAATCCACAAATCAAGCTTTTCACAGACAGAAGATAGCAAAAAATAAAGAAAACAAAGGAAGGGAGAAGAACATGAGAATAAAACGAGATAAAGAAGGAGAAGAACCAAATAAAAATAAAAATAAATAAAAATAATAAACAAATTAACAAAATAATTATTTTAACTTAAAACATAAATAAATAAAATGTTTTCCAAAATGCCCACATAGAGACTCAAACTCAAAACCTTGAGGTATGCTAACACTCACTCAATCACCCAACCAGCAGACCAATTCTACCATTAAAACGCGCAACTAAACTCATATGTGCAGCCTCTTCACTGTCCCTATGCTCAAATCCCAAAATTTTTAGGCCCAAAATTTGAGCGTTAAAGGAGGGCTAAATTTATTATTAGACCAATAAAAAAGGCTACATAAGCTTTTCGTCACTTATCTAACAACAATTAATAAGAGAGTGACCAAAATATTTTTATTTAGAAAAGTTTAGTGATTAAATCAAAACAATTAATAGTTTAATGACCAAAATAAAATGAATGCAATAGTTTAGTGATGAATATAAGCTTTTATAGATCTCTTCCAATTTCATTTTCTAGCTTTATTCTTACTTAATTGTTTTTAAAACTCATATAACACTAGAAGCTCAATTTTTTTGGTATTCTTCAATCCATTTTATGATTCATGTTCGAAGTGTGTGGTTGCCCCTCCCAACAATTTTGTCTTCAAGGTTTGAACCTGCATATCTTATTAGGAATGAAATGTACCTTACTAAAATCTCAAATTTTCACCACTCAAAAGGTTTCTTTTACTTCAAAACCCACAAAAAAAATCTTATCAATATCCATTGCTTTTTCTTTTGATATTTTTATAATATCCTGAATTAGGGCTTAATCGGAATAGTGGTTTCGTGACCACAAATATGAGATAGAAATAATTATTTTATAATTATTTTGATGATTATGATATGATTGCATGATTGTGTGAAAATTTCGTGATGAAATTCTATTCCTAAAGTGCTTAAATTGAAAGTATGGACTAAATCGAATAAGTTGCAAAAGTTACATTCTAGAAGTTTTTAGTATGAAATTGTTTTGGAATATTAATGAGGAGGTCTTACATAGCAATTTGACCAATTTTAAGTTCATGGACAAAATTAGGACATGGAAGGAATTTTTGGAAAGTTTAGTAGTAAGGGTATTTTGGTCATTTAGTTATTAAAATGAATTAAAAACAAAATTAAAAGCCAATTTTTGTCCATCTTCTTCATTAGGCCGAAATTTCAAGGGTTCTCCATAGCTAGGGTTTGTTTCAAGCTTCCAAGCTGCATAGTAAGTGATTCCAAGCCCCGTTTTTAATGTTCTTTACGTTTTTGGAATCCCGGTAGCTCGATTAAGCTTATGTTAGCAATAATTCAACCTAGGGTTTATATTTGGAAAAATACCCATAGGTGAAATTTGTGTATTTTGATGTTTTATGATAGAATATGATGTTTTAAATTATGTTAGACAACTTGTGCTACTCGGTTTTGAGTGAAAACGAGTAAAAGGGCTTAATCGGCAAAAATACCTAATAGTCACAAGCATATGTTAGAGAGAGAATTTGATGTTGCCATAGAAGGGAAAAGTGATCAGCATGTTATAAAACATAAGAATAAGGAATAAAGTTTAATTCCCGAGCCTAGGGGAAAAGTGTAATTATGCAAAAGTTTAGGGGCAAAAGTGTAATTTTTCCAAAGTTCGTATTAAATGCTGTTTTGATGAATGTATGTATTAAATAAGATTAATTTGGCATTATAGATAAAGAGAAACGAGATTCAAGTCACGATCGAGGAAAAGAAAAGATTGTGGACTAAATTGCAAAATCTTTATATTTTGGTACCAAGGTAAGTTCATGTGTAAATAATGTAGCATAAATGTTATTTTTAAGTTATTAATGTTAATTATATGATATACTGATTTTTAAACGTGAAATATTATGCTTTGTGGTTAATGTTGAGTAATATGCAAATTATGTTTACTACTTGATAAATATGAATTGCTACTGAGTATCGGTTTCGATATTCCATGGAAGACGGCAAATGTGAGATCGAGGGAAAAAGCCCGTTTGAACCTTAGGAATAGATTAGGATACAAGTGACATGGCACTAGGATGGTTGAGCATCCGAACTCGTTGAGTTGAGTCCGAGTTCACTTATGGATGCAAATGTCTGAACTCGTTGAGTTGAGTCCGAGTTCGTGAGATATAACTAGGCATCCAAACTCGTTGAGTTGAGTCCGAGTTCACTTATGGATGCGAACGCCCGAGCTCGTTGAGTTGAGTCTGAGTTCACTTAGGGGCGGGTTGCATGATATCTTGATTACATATGAGGCACTTATGTGCAAATTATCTGTGTATCCGAGTTGTATTCCGATGTGTTCAACGGGTGAAATTTCTAGTGAAATGGAAGAACACTTAAGATGCAAGTGACGTTTTGGTAAGTGTTGTGAAATGGACACTTTGGACAGGTATGTTCTTAACCCTTGGGTTGAAAATAGATACAACAACGATAAGGTGGTAAGATGATGAATGATGTTTAGAAATGTGATATATGTTTTGGTGATACCATGCTAAAGTTGTTTGGTATATTTGTATTGTTATGTTACTTGTTATTTACATATGAACTTACTAAGCATTTATGCTTACTCCTTCCTTTTCATTCACTGTAGTTTTGAACAAGACGGCTCAGGAATCGGGACAGGTCGAAAGTTCGATCACACTATCCAAAGGACTTTTATCTTGGTAAATGGCTTGTACAACTACTTAAGTATGACATGTATAGCAATATACCTATTTTGTGTAAATAATTTTATGATATGGCCATGTTTGGTTGAGAAAATGTTTGATATTGATAAGTCATGGTGATGGCTAATTTAGATCATGTTTGATATTATGGAAGTTTAATAGGTTATCTAGTTCATAAAAATTCATGGAAAGATGAAACTTGCCTTAAAACAGAATATTGCTGCAGCAATGACATGAATTTGAAAAATCACTAAAAATAGTATAAATGGAACTAAATAATGAGTAAGTTATGAAATTGAATCTTAATGAGTCTATTTTCATGTGGATTGAACAAAACAGGCATATAAATTATATTTTATGAGATATTTAAACTTTTGTGAAATAGGGCCAGAGTGATTTCTGGATCCCCTATTCTGACTTTAAAAATTCATAATAAATTTAAAAAAAATAATTATAAGTTTTTATTTATATGTAAAGATTCCTTATTGAGTATAGTTTTAAGAAAAACAAACCCAAACGTACGAACCCAAATTCTGTATATAGAGATATCTGATTCATAATACACATATGTCAGAGTAGTCGAACCCTGAAACAGGGGAGACTTTAACTAATAAACTGTACTAATTGGCCCAACAAAAAATTCTAGAAAAAAATTTTAAATAGATATATGAGTCTAGATTTAGGGAAAATTTATGGATCTTGATTTCGAGTTTCATAACTCGAGATATGATTTTTCTTGTAACTGTGACGCGAGTAGCTAGAAAGCTGTAAATGTAGAAACAAATGATTTGAAGTTCTTAAATTGATAAATTATGTTCGGTAACCCCTCAAGCTCGACTCTGGTGATGGTCTCGGGCGTGGGGGCATTACATTTGGTGGTATCAGAGCAGGTTTAGTCGGTTCTCGGACTACGTGTTGTATGTACGGATTTTGCTATACATGCCATATGTATGAATTGTGATAGTGTGACGACTTCTGACCTTTTTAAATGAATTTTTATATAGTAAATGGATCCCGATCCAGCTGTGGCAGATGAAGTAGAAAGTAATGCCCCAGCTCCGGCTGAGGGGGCAGCGCCGACTGAAAACCCACCTCCTACTGTTGGTCAGGGAGGAGGAGAAAGGGATCGGGAAGCCTTTCTCCAAATGATGAGTGCGTGGTACACTGAGTTCGTTCGTACGAACCCAAACTTATGTGCAAATTATCTGTGTATCCGAGTTGTATTCCGATGTGATCAACGGGTGAAATTTCTAGTGAAATGGAAGAACACTTAAGATGCAAGTGACGTTTTGGCAAGTGTTGTGAAATGGACACTTTGGACAAGTATGTTCTTAACCCTCGGGTTGAAAATAGATACAACAACGATAAGGTGGTAAGATGATGAATGATGTTTAGAAATGTGATATATGTTTTGGTGATACCATGCTAAAGTTGTTTGGTATATTTGTATTGTTATGTTACTTGTTATTTACATATGAACTTACTAAGCATTTATGCTTACTCATTCCTTTTCATTCACTGTAGTTTTGAACAAGCCGGCTCAGGAATCGGGATAGGTCGAAAGTTCGATCACACTATCCAAAGGACTTTTATCTTGGTAAATGGCTTGTACAACTACTTAAGTATGGCATGTATAGCAATATACCTATTTTGTGTAAATAATTTTATGATATGGCCATGTTTGGTTGAGAAAATGTTTGATATTGATAAGTCATGGTGATGGCTAATTTAGATCATGTTTGATATTGTGGAAGTTTAATAGGTTATCTAGTTCATAAAAATTCATGGAAAGATGAAACTTGCTTTAAAACAGAATATTGCTGCAGCAATGACATGAATTTGAAAAATCACTAAAATAGTATAAATGGAACTAAATAATGAGTAAGTTATGAAATTGAAGCTTAATGAGTCTATTTTCATTTGGATTGAACAAAATAGGCATATAAGTTATATTTTATGAGATATTTAAACTTTTGTGAAACAGGGCCAGAGTGATTTCTGGATCCCCTGTTCTGACTTTAAAAATTCATAATAAATTTTAAAAAAATAATTAGAAGTTTTGATTTATATTTAAAGATTCCTTGTTGAGTCTAGTTTTAAGAAAAACAAACCTTGTAGTCATTGAAATTCTGTATAGAGAGATATCTGATTCGTAATACACATATGTCAGAGAAATCGAACCCTGAAACAGGGGAGACTTTAACTAATAAACTGTACTAATTGGCCAAACCAAAAATTCTAGAAAAAAATTTGTAAATATATGTATGAGTCTAGATTTAGGGAAAATTTACGGATCTTGATTTCGAGTTTCATTACTCGAGATATGATTTTTCTTGTAACTGTGACGTTAGTAGCTAGAAAGCTGTGAATGTAGAAACAAATGATTTGAAGTTCTTAAATTGATAAATTATGTTTGGTAACCCCTCAAGCTTGACTCCGGTGATGGTCTTGGGCATGGGGGCGTTACAATTTTACTTGACTTTAAAGGATCCCAAAATTCCAAGAAAACCCCAAAATATATACAAAATCTAGTTTAGAACATTTTTTAAAAAAAAATTGATCCACAGTTCTCAGTTTTACACCTAATCAAAACAATTCTAATAAAATTCAGTTTGAATATATTAGTTGAACTATTGGACTATTACGTTCTCGGTTGAACTGGTTGGTCCAATTCAGTTTCAACAAAATAACTTTAATGTCTCATTTGGTTACTAGTGTAATAACATAAGAAAAAAAAACTTATTTATTACATATGTATTACAATATTAGACATAAAATAAACAATAGTTAGTACAAATTTAAGCTTGAAATTAGAAAGAGGAGCAAAAACTCTTATGAGAAAAATAAGAGCTCTTCAAAAAAAAAATTCCTTCTCTTTGTTCAAAATAAATCATGTGTTGGGGCAAGTTTTGGAAGGGGTGATGGAAGTGCCCACTTCGGTCAATCATTACACTAAATATGAAACTTACCTTATTTTTTGGTATGTTTGACCAAAATATTTTGATGATTTGCTTGTCTCTTTTTGAGGATTTTGTGTAGCCAATCTCATGTTTATCATTAAAGAAGAGATTGAATCGAGCAATATTAGTTTTCAAGGATTCTTATGTGATCTACTTACTTTGTATGCTGGGATATGCTATCCAAGAAGATAGGAGTTGACTTTATGATCTTTTGTATCCTTATATTAAGGATAATTTATTTGATGTGATTTAGGTAGATCATAATGGATTGAAGCTTACCTATGTGTGCTCTAAATATGGAAGGCTTGATCAACCTTGATAGAGTTTTGACTGTTGAAGCAAGTTATATTGAATGAGCTGAGTGGCACTCGGTAGTGCCCATTAAAAATGGCACTGAGGCAGTGAAGTTACTAGCCATAATTGAATTGGCAATTTAATGAAGCAAAATCTTTGGACTAGTGAATCTATTGATATTTTGAAGATATTATGAACCATTTATGAAAAGCAATCCGTGGCTGTTGAAGATTGGATTGGATTCGAGTGAATCTATTCAACCTGTGTTATGTGGAGATTTGATCGAGATCATGTTGTTGATTTTAAGAGACCATATCTTTATCAGATTATGCTTTTACTAGTATATTATGTAATTGCTATTTTAAGGGGGTACTTTGTATTCATTTAATTTCTATTTTAGCAAGCCGAAACGTATATATGGTTTGGGGCTTGTTTAGGCTTAGAAAAGAGCTTTATTGAGAGCATTTTATTATGTTCATCGTGGAATTTTGTTGAAAGAGTGCAATTAGTTTGAAAATCATTAGAGTTTATAGTCTAAATTCTCAAGGGGAGAATTTAAGAGTGGTTATTCTAGTCTTTAGGTACAAAGGTGATATCTCTATACTTGTGGAGTGATAGAGTGTGATTCACTGATTGTATTGCGAATTAAATATAGTGGAATTAATCATTGAGCTAGGCTTCGCTGTGTTAGGAAATGTATCAATATTGTAGTAAACATATAATTGTTTTCTATGTATTGGAATGATGAATAAATAAATTTCACATTTCACTGTTATATCTTTTGTAATTTTTTCTTTCATATTTTTCATGCATAGTGAAATTGTAACATTGTAAGAACGTTTACAATGTGAGAAAGACAACTTGCTTAGTAGATCAACTAAACGAGTCCGTAATCTCATAAAAGAATTAAAATGAGCATTTGATTCAAATATTGAGAACGATTATTATGTCGTCTACAATTCCAAATGAGGAGATGGCTAGTCTTGGCTATTGGAGCAGTTGAATCCATGGGTAGAGACATAGATGTATTCATTGGTAGAATGATACATTGGACTGGACCCAAGATGAATTAATTCTGAATCTGTTTGGGACTTAATTCACTTGTGACATTCATGGTTGAGTTAGTCACTAACCATAAGTATGTAACTCATGTGCTTTGATATAAGTGGAGACTTATGCTCTAAAGATGATCAAGCCGATATCTAGTAAGTTAGGTACATGACTTGTATATGGCTTGAATTTACTAGAAATAGTGAAATTCATAGCTCAATTAAAGAGTTAACGATATCCTCTCATTGGCATTGTGTGGATTGATAAATTGGAACATGGCTATGGGTTGCTTGTTCTCAAATGAGCAACTTATCATAGTCATTTGTTGACAGTGGTCATATTAATCATTAAGAAGACACAATGGTGACAATGTGATAAAATAGGATTGTGTTGAGTGAACGGATTTAAATCAAAGGAATCAATGATCTCATATAAGGTTAACACACATATGACGAGGTCATTGGACAAAGTAATTGGTTGAATTGCTTTCGTAAAGAGTATATAATGAGGAGTTTTCAATCATGGTACTTCTTATGGATTGACTCTATGATTAAGTAATTGTGAATTATTGGAACGATGCTTCTGGGCATAATTGTAATTACTAGAGTCTAATTGTATATGCCCGATTGGTCCCTCGCTACCTCAACAAAAGCTCGATCGGACTGCATTTAAATTAGAAGTAAATTCTACAACTTTGGAAATAATTTAATTGAGACGATTTATTCGATGTGGAATTAAATTGGACAGTCGTAAGAATTGTTCAACTAGAGAATTTAATTAAAGAATTTACTTGAAAAATTAATTTGGAAAATTTAAGTGATTTTTGAGAAAATTAATTTTGATCAAGTAAAATTAAATTAATCAAATTAATTAAAACTAATATGATATTTTTAGAATTTAATTTTCAAGTCAGACAATTGGCCAAATAGGTAATTTAAATTGAAAATTGGACCTAAGATCATAAATTGGGCCTAGGAGCCCAAAACTGAGACCATGACCCAAAAACTGGTCGAATTGGGCCTGGTTTGTGAAATTGGGTCAACGTTCCAACCAGTAGTTGGACTGGACCGGTCGAGTCATCATTGGCTCGAACCAAACCGACAAAAATCGAACAAGCTCGGGGTGCCGACAGTGACATTTTGGTGGCCGGAATATAGTCAGTGGCAGAGGATCTTTAGTGGTTGAGCAGTGGAAGAATTACACTCCTATTAGAACTCTACTAGAGAATTTGATTTTAAATTAACTATTCCAAAAATAATATTATTTTAATAGATTTAATATTAAATTAAATTTAATATTTATCTTAGTAGTATTTTATTAATTTAATATTAAAGTGATTATCTTATCTTAATATTAAATTAAATTTAATATTTATCTTAATATTATTTTATTAATTTAATATTAAAATGATTATCTTATATTAATATTAAATTAAATTTAATATTTATCTTGTAGATAAATGTTCTATTAATTTAATAAGATTTAATATGAAATTTAATCTAATATTTATCTTTATAAATATTATATTAATTTAATATTAAAGTGATTAAGTTTAATTATAATTGAACCCTCTACAGTCTATCTATATAAAGAGAGCCTTGGGTTATAATTTACACACTTGAATTCAAGAGAATGTTGTAGAGAGAAAAATCTCTGAAGAAATTACTTAAGAAAATTTCTAGAGATATTTTTTTATTTACAACTTGGCTCAAAAGATTAGAGCAATTGAAAAATTACCTCATTGGTAATTTTTGTGAATTTTTTTATTTAAAACGAACACACACTCGACAGGCATAAGCTTGAAGATAGTGGAGAATACTACTCGTGTAACACCCCTAACCCGTATCTGTCGCCGGACTAGGGTTAAGAGGCATTATTGAACAATCGAAACATTTCAAATTCATTTCACAATCAAAAAGTCATACATCATCATATCATAATCAAACATCCATATAAAATCCCTTCCTTAGGTCATCGAAACCTTAAACATGCTTTAGAAAGGGGTCGGAACTAAACTGAGCACATACAAGTTTTTCCAAAACTTAAACATTTTTCTAAATTATAAAGGTCACACGCCCGTGTGAACAGGTCGTGTGCCTCACACGGCATTAGACACGCCCGTGTGTCTAAGCCGTGGCAAAACAGGGCATACATACTGACTTGTCCACATGGCCCCATGACATGCCCGTGTGCCACACACGACTGATAGACACACCCGTGTGTCTAGGCCGTGTCAAAATTGTAAGGCATACTGACTTTAATTCATAGGGTACCCCAGGGACACACGGCTGTGCAACATAACCATGTGTCACACACGGCTGAGACACACGCTCGTGTCTTTGCCTGTGTGGACAAAAATAGGCTCTTTGCAAAGCCAAATTTGACACCCATTTTGGGTCTTCCCTACAAGCACCAAAACAAACCATTTTATACCAAATTCTCAACCAATTCACAACCAAAACATACACCATTCATGCCATAACATCATTAATAAATTTCATGCTTGTCATCCATACCAAATCTTGCCAAATCATAATCTATGATCATACCAAGACATATGTTCCATAATCTCAATACACTTCATTCATTCTTATAGCATCATTATACCATTACCTCAAATAAGCACATACCAAAGTCTTACCAAATCGACCATTACTATTGGCCATACATGAACACCTCATATTGACATAATTATTTCACATAGTTTACAATCCATACTTCATTCTTATACACAACCAAAACCAAGCAATATCACATGGCTAGATATTCACATCACAAAACATACCAAAATAACTCTAGCCTATACATGCTATATACCATATATATAACTCTCAAAATGGTACCAAAATAGATGTCTGATAGTATGAATGAGTCACTGACAATCCCCGGATCCGAGCTAGCTTTATAACACTGTAAAACAGAGAACATTTCACACAGTAAGCTTAAAAGCTTAGTAAGTTCGTACCAAATATAATCAACAGTTTATATAATACGAAACATCATCTAATAATCACTTAGTAGTTCACAAATCATATTTCAATTCTATTCCATCAAACTTAACATGTTCATACAAGTTTATTAAGTTTCATACACATAATATCATCTACCACGTAGGTATCGTACATACCTGATCTTTCCCGTACTTATTCATTTCATTCTCACATCTCGTTCAAATACATTATTTTGTTCGAAAATCTTTCCATACTTTAAGAATTTGCACACTTAGTGCATTAATGATTAGCCGATGCTGTAACAATCTCACACACTTAGTGCCATTTCAATAAACCAAAGCTATCTTGGTATCGCACACTTAGTGCCTCATATAGCCGAAGCTATTCCAATTCGCACACTTAGTGCTATTTATAGCCGAAGCAATTTCAAATCTCACACTTAGTGCCGAACATAATCGATTTATCATCGTGCTCAAACCATAGTCAAATATATATACAATTTATGAATTATCAAAGCATTAAAACATAACTGTAACATCATTTATCACATACGAACTGACCTCGTACTCGGAATTGATGATTCGAATCGTTTACTCGATAACTTTCGATTTCACTCGATCTAAATTCGAATTCCTCTTTTCTTGATCTATATGTATTCAAAATTAACCCTTTTATTCAACAAATCATTCAATTCAATTGATAACATATTTAGGGTATTTTGCAAATTAGCCCTTACATTTTCACATTTTGTCACTTTAGTCCCTATTTCACAAAGTCACAAAATACACATAATTTCAACAAACCCATACATAGCCGAATATCACAGGGACCTCTAGCAGCCCAAAAATTTCATTTATTTCACATTTGAACCCCTCAATTTACATTTTTCTCAATTTAATCCTTAATATACATTTTTACTCAAAATCACTTTACAAAATACGTATTTCAAACACCAAGCTTTCATATTCATCATTAAACATCATAAAACACATGAATTAATCGATGGCATCTTTCAAAATCATCAAAAAATTCAAAAATTAAGATATGGGCAATCTAGAACTTAAAGCAATAATCTCAAAAACGTAAAAATTATCAAAAACGGATCAAAATCCATACCTTAATCAAGTAATCTATGCTCCAAACCTAAAGGAAGAAAATATTGATCGCGTGGTTTCGTGATAGGTTTTAAAAATTTATAATTACTCGTTCTTGAACTAACTATTATCGTGATGTAGGCAAGTGTACCTATCGAACAGTAGTATAGTTTTAGCAAGACTGGATTATCGAACCCAAAGGAACTAAAAGTACTAGTAATGACTATCTTTTTATTATCTAGCCTAAGAATAATGGGGTTTTGTTTTTAACTAGCTAATTATCTAAACTAAGAACTCACAGAGAATAGAATTGGGGAATTGCTTTTGGGAAAATCGATTGAATGAAGACAATACCTAAGGAAAAATCCACCTAGACTTTACTTGTTATTCTGGCTCCGAATCGGACGATTTATTCATTCAACTTGTTCCGTAGATATCCCTAAGTTATGTTATTATGCCCATTCAAGACTAATAACGTCTAATCCCTAGATTGAATAATTGAGACTTTTCTCTAATTAACACTCTAGGGTTGCATTAACTCGATCTATAGATCCCTTTATTAGGTTTCACCCTAATCCAGCAAAATCTTGTCACCCTATGTCTAGGCGCGCAATCAAATCCGCTTAATTATGATAAATGTACTCTTAGATAGGGTCTATTCCTCCTCTAAATAAGAGCTTATCTTGAATCAGTATATTGGGATATCAAAACAAGAATTCAGAACACATAATTAAGAACAAGTTAAATATTTATCATACGATTCAGAAAATAATAACAAGATTCATCTTAGGTTTCATTCCCCTTAGGTATTTAGGGGATTTAGTTCATAACTAAATAAGAAAACATCTTAGAAAAATAAAGAATACAAAACATAAAGAAAACCCAAAACTCCTGAAGGGGAATTGAGGGGAGATCTTCAGTCTTGATGATGAATCCGGCTTCTGAGATGAATCAATCGGCCTCCTTGGAGTAATTCCTTGCTCCCTCTCCTGTGTGTCCCCTTTTCTCCTTTTCTAGGGTGTATTTATAGGCTTTGGAATGCCTATGAGCCCTCAAAAGTGGCCTTTTCTGAATTAGACTTAACTTGGGCTCGGCAGGGACACGCTCGTGTACGATTACTTCAGGCCGTGTTCGAGCCTGTTAGAATGGCACGGGCGTATGAGTCGTGCGCTATACCCGTGTGAGTCGTGCTTCGATTCTGCCAGATTGACACGGCCGTGTAGTCTGCCCGTGTGAGGAAGTCCAGGTCGTGTTAAGTTCGTGTTTTGGCCCATTTTCTCTATTTTTGGCCCGTTTCTCATTCCTTTCGCTCTCCTATGCTCTCCTAAGTATAAAACATGAAATTAAAGTATTAGGAGCATCGAATTCACCAATTCTAATGAGAAATCATCTATAAAATGCATTAAACATGGGGTAAAAATATGTATAATTTATGGTTTACCAAATACCCCCATATTTAAGCATTTGCTTGTCCTCAAGCAAAATCCTCAACTTATAATTCTTATCGATAATATCTCAAAATAATCCATAGGTAATCATACATTGAAAATTCAACTAAAAGAACATAAAAGTTTCAAACATTTCAAGTTGAGTATTTAATCATGCAAACATAGGTGTCTCTCCGCATCTAAGTAATTACCTTTGATTCAGAATATCACAGAGTTTCACATCCTCACTAAGATTCACTCAAATCACTCGAGGTGTTTAAGGACAATAAATGAAGCACTCAATAGTCAATAATGAAAAGTCATTACCATAGGCTTGCATGAAAATCAAATCTCCACCACTATAATTTAAGATGATATACCAATCAAAAGGTCTTTAGAGGGTTGTAGTGCGGCTTGGTTAGGGGGTGTGGTCACAAGTTGAAAGAAAGGGTTAGAATCGAGATTGAATTGAAAAATTACCTAACTAGAAAAAGAGTTAGTCTTCATTTGCGTACAACAGAGCTTCTCTCAGAATATGAAATTACAGATATGTATACGTAGTTTTTTTTTATTTTTTTATTTTTTTAAGAACAAGTTAAATATATAGGCTAACTTATTACAAACAAGACATAGCTAAGCAATTCCTTCAACTCAAATCTCGATAAAAATATGGATCAAATTAATTTAGGGGATTTCAACAATAATGGGTTAAGGGTCAATATTAAGTGTAATACAAGAAATGGCTTGTTAGGCTCAATGGGGTTTACTAGTGGTTAATCGTGGAGGTAGGCTTTTCATGGCATGAGTGGGTTAATCCTAAGTGCCTTAATCATTTTGATATATCACATCAAATGGTGTGGTCTCAACATGCATAATCAAGCAAGTTCTAGAATAACAGTTCAATACTGACGCACTCAAAGCAATAATAAAAGTGAGCATGAAAGGATTAATAGATGCTCAAAAGGCTCAAAAATCTCACAAAAATCATGGCTTTTTGATGTTTAGACTCATGAATTCCAATTCAAAGTAATACCTAGACTTGGAGAAACAACCTATAATTTTAAATTCTTAAAAATCAAATTACCATGCTTCATTCTCTAATGTCTTAAAGTTTAAATAATCAATGCATAAATCCCTATGTTTAAATTCAAGATATATCAATCAAAATCATAAATCAATTAAAATTTATCCTAAATATGATATGAGAGCTTTTTAAGAGAACAAGGTAATTATTCAGAGATTTTTCTGATAATGAAATAAATACCCCCCACACTTAAGATGTACATTGCCCTCAATGTACAAAAATAGATATTAGAGTATAAAAATAAGATAGGGAGAGAAGTGAAACTTCCTGTATTAAGAATGGATGATATTCTTAGAGTGACGAGATCGAGTATTGGAGATAATTCTGGATGGCAAGCTTGACTCTGAAGGTAAGCCGTTTTTCTTAAAAAAAGGAAAACAAATGAATCTTAAAAAAAAATGAGTCTTAAAAACTTAATGAAAGAAAAATAAAATAAAATAAGATAATTATTCTAATTTTTCAAGGGGCACGGCCGGTGCACACGCCTGTGTGGTTCGTGTCCCATTCGTATTCGTCGCGAATTGTGATGTCGTCACACGACCTTCTCGCATGCCCATGTGTATAGGCCGTGTGGCTACAAGATAGTGTCACACGGTCGTGTCTGGCATGGTTTGCTTCTCCCACGATCGTGTAGGTTTGCGCATGCCCTTGTCATTCTGACAGTGTTGTCCACGGGTGCTAGACACGGGCTTGTCGTACGCCCGTGTTTATTTGGCAGATTCGACCACAGCCATGTCGCACGACCGTGTCGTTTTATCGCAGCCCGTGTTTGAGGAAATCTTCTACCCTGTTTCTGCATGGCCATATCTCATGGTTGTGTTTCTATCTGTATTAGTCACACGACCTTAAGTACAACCGTGTGCTAGGCCGTGTAGAGTTGGGAACCTGTGCTTTAAGTACTCTGCTAGTGACCTAAATGTTTAAAACTTGAAATGTAAATAATCTAAAACCGTTAGTATTCGGGTTGCCTCTTGAGAAGCGCTTGTTTATATTCTAAGCTCGACTGTTACCTTGTTGATTTATTCTGGGCGGTTTGTGGAGTCGTAGCTCCTCTCTGTTGACTTTAAAATTCTCACCATTATAATGTTTGAGACGGTGTCCATTTACTTTGAGAGTATCGTATGATGGGTGACTTACCTCTATTGTGCCATATGGAAGAATAGATTGAATTACGAAAGGTCCTGACTATCTTGATTTTAGTTTCCCGGGAAACAATTTGAGTCTTGAGTTGTATAGTAAGACGAGATCTCCAACTTCAAATTGTTTTCATTGCTTTAAATGAATGTCATGGCGCCGCTTTGTTGCTTCCTTGTATAGGCGTGAATTTTCGTATGTATTGGCTCGCCATTTATCAAGCTTGTTCAGCTGCATCAACCTGTTTTTTCCTGCAAGTTCGGGATCAAGGTTTAAAAATTTAATAGCCCAAAAAGCTTTATGCTCTAGTTCGAATGGTAGATGACAACTTTTTCCATAAACAAGTCTGTAAGGTGATGTCCCTATGGGAGTCTTAAAACCAGTTCTGTAAGCCCATAAGGCATCGTCTACTTTTGTTGCCCAGTCTTTTCTGTTTGATTCTACTATTTTTTCAAGGATCCGCTTAAGTTCTCGGTTTGCTACTTCAACTTGTCCATTAGTTTGAGGATGGTATGGGGTGGCTGTTCTATGATGAACTCTGTATTTCTTAAGGGTTTTTTCAAATTGGGTATTACAAAAATGAGTGCCCCTGTCACTGATAATTGCTCTAGGTGTTCCGAATCTCGAGAAGAGTTTTTTAAGGAAATGTACTACCACTCTAGCATCATTAGTAGGTAAAGGTTGGGCTTCTACCCATTTGGATATGTAGTTAACTGCTACTAAGATGTATTTATTCCCAAATGAACTAGGGAATGGGCCCATGAAATCGATACCCCAAACGTCAAATATCTCATATGAAAGCATATAGTTTTGAGGTATTTCATCATGTTTAGATAGGTTACCTGTCCGTTGGCATTTTTCACATGAAGTAACATACTTGATAGCGTCTTTGAATAATGAAGGCCAATAAAAACCTGATTCAAGTATTTTGTGTGCGGTCTTAGTTCCACTATAGTGTCCTCCGGTAACATACTTGATAGCGTCTTTGAATAATGAAGGCCAATAAAAACCTGATTCAAGTATTTTGTGTGCGGTCTTAGTTCCACTATAGTGTCCTCCGGTTGGCCCTGAGTGGCAATGTTCCAATATTTTTGATATTTCTGATCCTGTAATGGATCTTCTGATGACTTGATCTGCAAATCTGCGAAACAGAAATGGATTGTCCCAACAGTAGTTTTTCACATCATTAAAGAATCACTTTTTTTGCTAGTGTGTTAACCCTTTTGGGATAATGTTAGCAGTTAAAAAATTCGTAATGTCTGCAAACCAGGGTACCTCAGAGTTAGATATAGCGAAAAATTATTCTTCAGGGAACGAATCATTTATTTCAACGTCATTTAGTTCTTTGGTATTGGATTTCTCGAGCCTGGGCAGATGATCAGCCGCGAGATTTTCAGCTCCTTTCTTATCCTGAATCTCCAAGTCAAATTCCTGCAATAGGAGAATCCATTGAATGAGTCGAGGTTTTGCATCGATTTTAGTTAAAAGGTAGCGAAGGGCGGAATGGTCAGTGTAAACAACAACTTTAGACAATATGAGATATGATCGAAATTTATCAAATGCAAAAACCATAGCTAGCAACTCTTTTTTCGTAGTAGTATAGTTTTCTTGTGCAGCTGTTAAGGTTTTGTTTGCGTAATAGATAGGTTGAAAATGCTTGTCTCTTCGCTGTCCCAATACTGCACCTACTGTAAAGTCACTCGCATCACACATTAGTCCAAATGGCAAGTTCCAATCAGGTGCAATTATGATTGGAGCATTAATTAATTTATTCTTTAAAGTATTAAATGCTTCTAAACATTCCTGATCGAAGTTAAAAGGTATATCTTTTTCTAGCAATTTAGTCAAAGGCTTAGCTATTTTAGAAAAATCCTTAATAAATCTTCTATAAAAACCAGCATGTTCTAAAAAACTCCTAATAGCCTTAACCGAACTAGGGGGAGGTAATTTTTCGATTGTTTCTACTTTAGATTTATCCACCTCAATCCCTTTACTAGAAATTTTATGCCCTAATACAATACATTCTTGAACCATGAAGCGACATTTCTCCCAGTTAAGCACAAGGTTTGTTTCCTCACATCTTATTAAAACTCATTTTAAATTTTTAAGGTAGAGATGAAAAGAGTTGCCGAATACTGAAAAATCATCCATGAAGACTTCCATGATATCTTCCACGAGTTCATCGAATATGGCCATCATACAGTGCTGAAAAGTGGCAGGAGCATTACATAATCCAAAAGGCATTCTACGATAAGCGAACGTACCATATGGGCATGTGAATGTCATCTTTTCTTGATCTTCAAGAGCTACTGGGATTTGGAAGTAACCAGAGAGTCCGTCTAGAAAGCAGTAATACATGTGTCTGGATAGTCTTTCCAACATTTGGTCAATAAATGGTAAGGGGAAGTGATCTTTTCTTGTGGCATCATTCAGTTTCCTAAAGTCTATGCAAACTCTCCACCCTATGAATGTTCTTGTTAGGATTAATTCATTCTTCTCGTTGGTCACAACCGTCATGCCACCTTTCTTGGGGACAACCTGCACTGGACTTACCCAAGAACTGTCAGAAATAGGTAAATAATTCCAGCATCTAGAAGTTTAATTACCTCGGCTTTTACAACTTCCTTCATGTTGGGGTTCAGATGTCTTTGAGCTTGCACACACGGTTTGTATTCATCTTCTATCAAAGTTTTGTGGGTGCAAAAAGAAGGGCTGATTCCTTTAATGTCAGAAATTTTCCAAGCTATGGCCTTTTTATGTTCTTTTAATACTTGGATTAATTCCTCTTTCTCCTTGGGTTGCAAATTAGAAGCAAAAATAACTGGTAATATAGAATTATTTCCAAGGAATGCGTATTCTAAGTGGTTTGGTAATTGTTTAAGTTCTAATTTAGGAGGCTCCTCAATAGAGGGTTTTTGATTAAGTTCATCGTTTATCTTAATACCCCCATATTCTACTTGTCTTGACGAATGGTCATTAGGTTCCTCACCTGTTTCCTTCTCTTGAATTGGATATGGTTCTGTCGTCTCCTCTTGTACAATTTCCTGAAAAGAGTCTTGAGTAATATGATCAATAGAGTCAATGAAATAATATGAATCATCCTGTTCCCTAGAGGATCTCATAGCATCGTAAATTTTAAAGATAATCTCCTCGTCACCTACTCTAAGTACCAATTTACCGTCACCCACATCGATCACAGCTTTAGCAGTGGCTAGGAATGGGCGCCCTAAAATTAAGGGTACTTCCACATCTTCATCCATGTCAAGCACAATAAAATCAACAGGGAATATAAATTTATCTACTTTTACGAGTACGTCTTCTATAATACCCTTAGGATATTTAACAGATCTATCGGCTAATTGAATACTCATCCTAGTAGGTTTAGGTTCCCCAAGAACAAGTTGTTTGAACGTTTTATATGGCATCAAATTAATGCTAGCGCCTAAATCAGCTAGTGCTTTTTCAACATTCAGACTACCAATTAAGCAAGGGATAGTAAAACTTCCTGGATCTTTCAGTTTGGTTGGCAGCTTATTTTGGAGTGTGGCTGAGCACTCCTAGTTGAGTTCTGCTGTAGATAAGTCCTCAAACTTCCTTTTATTTGTTAGAAGCTCCTTCAAAAATTTTGCGTAGGTAGGCATCTGCGAGATGGCTTCAACAAAAGGTAAGTTGATATGTAATTGCTTAAAAAGTTCAAGAAACTTACCGAATTGTGCATCAATGTGATCTTTTTTTAATTTTGCTGGATATGGAACTGGTGGTTTATATTCCTCCGGCACTGGTTTGTCACTATTTTCGGGTTTTTCTTCTTTCCTTTTGTTTTCCACGACTTCTTGTGCTAACTTCTTTTCAGATTCCGCTAACACTTTCCCACTCCTTAGTGTAACTGCTTTGACATGCTCTCTTGATTTGGTGTTACTAAGGAAATTTCCTAGTGGTCTTTTTGAGATCAGTTTGGATAGCTGACTTATCCGAGTTTCGAGCCCTTGGATAGATGCTTGTTGATTCTTAAGTGCTGTCTCGGTGTTCTAAAAATAGGTTTCTGACACTGATATAAACTTTGAGAGCATCTCTGTAACGGCCCAAATTTCAGTGATATCGGAACAGTGATTTGAGATCACTAAATCCGACAAGTATGTTTAAAAATTTAATAAATTAATACTTATGAGTCAAGTGTGAATTTAGAAGAATTTTGAATTAGTGAATTTTGTGTAAAAAAAAAGAGAGAAAAGAATTTAATAAGTAAATTGGGTCTAAAACGAGGTATCGAGACCTCGAATTCATAAACCGAGCCATAAATATTTTTAAAAATATTTATGGAGTGTAAATAAGTTAGTATTAAAGTTTCGTCAAGAAATTTTAAGATTTCGGTAGTTAATTAGGTGAAAAGGACTAAATTGAACTAATTGTAAAATTGTGAGATGTGATTAAATAGCTTAAGTATTTAAAAAGATGGATTTAAAGAGCAATTAGACCCAAAGGTTAATGGCTGGACGGTTTGGGTATGAAATAAGCAAGAAAACAATGTGAACAAGGGGCAAAATTGGAAATAGCATAAAAGTTAGTAATTAAATAATGATGTAATTGAAAAATCTAGACATTTTCTTCATCTTTCTCAGCCAGAAACGTCGTACCAGGTCTCCTATGCTGGTTTTTCATATTTTTACACCATGTAAGTTCAATTTTTACTATTTCTCAGTAATTTTTATGTTTTGGTGACTTTTACAATTAGGTCTAATCATCTAATTCATTAGTTTTTGATTTGGTGGGTGAAATTGGAAGTTACCCTGGCTGAGTAAGGGTAGTATATGATGAATTATTATGAAATTGAAGTTCTAATTTCATATTAAGGTTGTTTTATTAAGTCATTTTGATAGAAAATGGTATTTAGGACCTAATTGTGAAAAAGTTGTGAATTAGATGTTGGTGTTGAAATTGAGAATATCAAAGGTTGTGAAATAATTTATAATGATAAAATAAAGTGTTAATTGAGAAAAAATTAGTTCAATTGATGGGTGAATTGAGTAGGGACTAAATTGTAAAAACTGTAAATTTTAGGGTAAAAGTGTAGTTTCGAAATTTGAACAGCATAAATTGTGAAGTGAAGTAGAAATCAAATAAATGCTAATGAGTAGAAATAATTTATATTATAGATCAAGAGAAACGAGATTCAAGTCGTGATCGAGGGAAAAATAAAGTTTACGAGGAATAGGCTCGATTGCTAATATTTTATATCGAGGTAAGTTCATATGATTTTTAATAATGCAATGTGTAATTTAATGTTTTGAAATGAAAATTTCATGAATGATATAGTATATTATTGTATATAAAATGTCATTAAACTGTGATAATTGTAAAATGATATTTGAATAAAAGTACAAATTAAATGGAACAACGGACTTGAGTACTTTCATTCAGTGGCTAAGACGAATTGACGGAAAAGACCATGGTTGGACCATGGCAGCATGTGAAATGTGATTTCCGTATAAGACCATAGCTGGGCTATGGCTTCGGAGAAATGTGATATGTGCTACTGTATAAGACCATATCTGGGATATGGCATCAGTGTGATATGTGATCCGTATAAGACCATGGCTGGGCTATGGCCTCGGTATGTGATATGTGACTATGTGCAAGACCATAATTTTACTATGGCATTGTGATAATGAGGTACTCAATTCCGTAGTTGTTCCCTAATTTGATTATGAACGAAAATGTAAAATGGCCCGAAAAGATTAAGAATTGGTGAATACTATGAAAATGACACGATTTGGAATAAGTTCTTGATACTTGATGACATTGAGATTATGGATCTATGCTTATGAAGCATAATTATGTGTTCTTACCATGATGGATGAAATGATATTGTATGGATTTAGTGAATAATAGTGGTGAATGAATAAATATGGCCTTGGCAGTTTTGGATTACTGCAGTAGTGTAACTTTTGAAATTCACCATAAATTGTGGAAATTGAGTTAAGGGTGGAATAAAATATGAGATTAAAGCCTGATGAGTCTAGTTTCATATAGAGGAAACGGTGCATGCAATTGGATTTTATGTTATAAGATATTTAAATTGTTGTGAGACAGAGTTTGAATGACTTCGAGATCCCCTGTTCTGATTTTAGAAAATCATTAAAAATTGTACAATTGTGGTGTTTTATCTTAAAAGCATGTTGGTAATTGCTTATTAATTTCATATGGACTTACTAAGCATTTATGCTTACCCCTCCTTTTCATTCCTTATAGTTTTGACAAGCTAGCTCGGAAATCGGGAACGGTCGGAGGCCCACTCACACTATCCGTATACCATCTTGGCATAATGGCTTGTATATTTTGAGTATGGCATGTATAGCATTATAATCATTTTGTATATATGGTCTTATGATATGGTTATTGAGTGGTATGGAAATGCTTGGTAATGATTAGCCATTGGAATGGCTAATCATGATCATATTTGGTGTTATGTATGTCAAATTGCTAGCTAATCCATGGAAACCATGAAATAGGTAAAATTTACCATAAAATAGATTCAGACAGCAGTAGAGATGAGAATTTGAAAAATAACTAAAAATAGTAGAAATGGAATTAAATAATGAATAAGTTATGGAATCGAAGCTTGATGAGTCTATTTTCATATGGAAGAAGCGAAACAGGTATATGATCTATATTTTATGAGATGTTTAAATTTTTGTGAAACAGGACCAGAGCAATTTCTGGATCCCCTGTTCTGAATTTGGAAATTCACCATAAATTTTAAAAAGATAATTAGAAGTCATGCTTTATATGTACAGATTCCTTATTGAGTCTAATTTTATTAGAAAAAAACGGCATAGTCATTTAAGCTCTGTACAGGGAGATATCTGATTTGTAATACACAAAGGTCAGAGTAGTCGAACCCTGAAACAGGGGAGACTTTAACTAATAAACTGTACTAATTGGCCCAAACAAAAATTCTAGAAAAAAATTAGTAGATAGATATATGAGTTTAGTTTCAGGAAAAATTTACGGTATTGGATTTCGAGTTTCGGAACTCGAGATATGAATTTTTAAGAAACTATGACGCAGTTGGACAGCTTGTCCGAATTTGTTTAAGTGCTCAAATAAGTTTAGTAATGCCTCGTGCTCGACTCCGGCGACGGTCTCGGGTAAGGGGGCATTACAATCTCTTCAAGGTTTGGCTTCTTTTTCTGTTGGTAGGGTGGTTGTTGGTAGCTCGGAGGATGTTGTGGTCTTTGATTTCCTTGGCCGCCCCACAAAAAATTGGGGTGGTTCCTCCAACCTGCATTATAAGTGTTACTATATGGATTGTTTTGAGGTCGAGGATTATTACTCAAGTAATTTAATTGCTCGTTATCCATGTTGTGGCCATAAGTTGGTATTCCGAATGGTTTGTTCCACCGCTACTTGCTTCGCACTGCATTAATGGGTGAACCTGTGAATAATTAAGAAAACCATCAATCTTTTTATTTAAGAGTTCTATCTGATTAGAGAGCATGGTGACCGAATTGACATTATAATCGCCGGCTGTTTTCATTGGCTTTGTCCTTCTAACTTGCCACTGGCAGTTATTCAGTGACATCTCCTCTATAAACTCATAGGCATCTTTCGGTGTTTTATTGTTGATGGTTCCGCCAGCATCTGCGTCAACCATTTACCGAGTCGAAGGATTTAGACCATTGTGAAATGTTTGTACTTGGAACCAAAGCGGTAACCCATGGTGAGGGCACCTTCTCAAAAGGTCCTTGTATTTCTTCCATGCATCGTAGAGTGTTTCTAAATCCATCTGCACAAAAGAAGAGATATCATTATGTAATTTAGCTGTTTTAGCCGACAGAAAATATTTTAGTAAAAATTTTTCTGTCATTTGTTCCCAAGTAGTAATTGATCCTTGTGGTAACGAGTTCAACCACTGTTTAGCTTTGTTCCTCAATGAAAAGGGAAACAACCGAAGATGAATGGCATCATCAGAAACCCCATTAATTTTAAATGTATCACATAGTTCTAAGAAGTTGGCTAAATGAGCGTTGGGATCCTCTTCCTGCAAACCATCAAACTGAACAAATTGTTGTATCATTTGAATAGTGTTAGGTTTTAATTCAAAAGTATTTGCAGCTACAGTAGGTCAACTATGCTTGATTCAGTTCCTGTTAAAGAAGGTTTAGCATAATCATACATAGTACGTGGAGCAGGATTTTGATTAACCGCAATTGCAGGAGGTAGCTGATTGCCTTGGTTTTTAGCCATCTCTTCGGTTAGGGGTTGAGTATCGTCTTCTTGCTCGTCTCCGTGTATCTTAAGCTGTGCCTTATTTCTTTTTGGTCTCTATAAACTGTACGATCGATTTCTTCGTCAAAAAGTAATGGTCCCGACGGGTTTCTTCTAGTTATAAACTATAAAGACCTGCCAAGAGAAAGAAAGAGTAGGTTCAAAATAATAATAATAAAATTAAATTAAATTGCAAGAAAAATAAATGGCTAAAGTAATAAAAATTGAGTGTTCCTAATATCCTAGTTCCCCGGCAACGGCGCCAAAAACTTGATCTCGTGGTTTCGTGATAGCTTTTAAAAATTTATAACTACTCGTTCTTGAACTAACTATTATCGCGATGTAGGCAAGTGTACCTATCAAACAGTAGTATAGTTTTTGCAAGACCATATTGTCGAACCCAAAGGAACTAAAAATACTAGTAATGACTGTCTTTTTATTATCTACCCTAAGAATAATGGGGTTTTGTTTTTAACTAACTAATTATCTAAACTAAGAACTCACAGAGAATAGAATTGGAGAATTGCTTTTGGGAAAATCGATTGAATGAAGACAATACCTAAGGAAAAATACACCTAGACTTTACTTGTTATTCTGGCTCCGAATTGGACGATTTATTCATTCAACTTGTTCTGTAGAGATCCCTAAGTTATGTTATTATCCCTATTCAAGACTAATAATGTCTAATCCCTAGATTGAATAACCGAGACTTTTCTCTAGTTAACACTCTAGGGTTGCATTAACTCGATCTATGGATCCCCTTATTAGGTTTCACCCTAATCCGACAAAATCTTGTCATCCTATGTCTAGGCGCGTAATCAACTCCGCTTAATTATGATAAATGTACCCTTAGACAGGGTCTATTCCTCCTCTGAATAAGAGCTTATCTTGAATCAGTATACTGGGATATCAAAACAGGAATTAAGAACACATAATTAAGAACAAGTTAAATATTTATCATACGATTCAGAAAATAATAACAAGATTCGTCTTAGGTTTCATTCCCCTTAGGTATTTAGGGGATTTAGTTCATAACTAAATAAGAAAACATCTCAGAAAAATAAAGAATACAAAACATAAAGAAAACCCAAAACTCCTAAAGGGGAATTGAGGAGAGATCTTCAGTTTTGATGATGAATCCGGCTTCTGAGATGAATCAATCGGCTTCCTTGGAGTAATTCCTTACTCCCTCTCCTGTGTGTCTCCTTTTCTCCTCTTCTAGGGTGTAGTTATAGGCTTTGGAATGCCTATGAGCCCTAAAAAAGTGGCCTTTCCTGAATTGGACTTAACTTGGGCTTGGCAGGGACACGCCCATGTGACATGCCCGTGTGCGATTACTTTTGGCCGTGTTCGAGCCTGTTAGAATGGCACGGGCGTGTGCTATACTCGTGTGAGTCATCCTTCGATTCTGCCAGATTGACACGGCCGTGTGGTCTGCCTGTGTGAAGAAGTCCAGGCCGTGTTAAGTTTGTGTTTTGGCCCATTTTCTCTATTTTTGGCCCATTTCTCGTTCCTTTCGCTCTCCTATGCTCTCCTAAGTATAAAACATGAAATTAAAGCATTAAGAGTATCGAATTCACCAATTCTAATGAGAAATCATCCATAAAATACATTAAACATGGGGTAAAAATATGTATAATTTACGGTTTATCAAATATCTTCTTTTCTACTTCAATATTCAGCTAACAAGGAAAGAAATGAACAACATTTCATGTTTTGTTATAATTTAATTAACATAATTGAAAAATTACTTATTTACCCTTAATGAAATAATATAAAAGCTTATAATGTTTGTCCATAAAAGTCCATTAACCATGTTAATGGTCCATTTCCTTAATAAGGACCTTACACTTAATAAAACACATCAATTAAGTACTTTAACAAATAGAAGGCCACTTTTGCATTTTTTGCGATTAGGTCCTTTTATCAAATTCAACACACAAACGATCAAATTTTCATGCGAAACTTCCACACGTGATTAACCACATATTGCAAACACGGAAAAATAATATTAAAATATTTTTTTGACTCAAAATTTTGGTCCCAAAACCACTATTCTGACTAGGTTCTAAATCAGGCTGTTATAACTCGGTCAAAGCGTTCATTCTGGACGAATCGAAAATGTACAATTTTGATTAAGTGTTTATTACTTTAGATATTACAACCAAGTTCTTATTTTGGAATTGTTTTTAAAACTTTAATATTTCCCTAAATTTATTTTCTGCTACGTTTTCCAAACTCGATTTATAACACGCAGATGTGAGAAAACCAACTTTCATAAACAAACATGTGTGTTCTTTATTCTTTTGTTTACATAAATTTTGCAGTGTCAAGCAGTAATGGCCACTACAATTAGACACTTCTGTTTAACTTCAACAGTTCAAGCAATTAACGGCTTTGGGTGGTAGCAATTGGTATCAGAGCCTCCCATTTAATATAGCTAGTGATGTTCCTAATGCTGATACTTGCTTGAGATGGAAGAAGTTTCATTATTTCGACCCCCTATGTTGGATGAAGCAGGTTATGCTTATTAGAAAGATACAATGAAAACTTTCATAAATTTTATTGATGAGGAAGCATGGAGATCAATTCTCAATGGCTAGGAGCCTTGTACTATTGATTTTGCCAAGGTTAGAACTTCCAAAGTTGAAACCACTTGGACCACCGAAGAAAGGAAGCTTGGAAAAGCAAACTCAAAGGCTCTTAATGCAATCTTCTGAGGTGTTGATTGTCAGGAGTTTAAAAGGATTTATAAATGTACTACTAACCGTGAAGCTTAGTTAATTCTAGAGACATCTTATGAATGAACCAACACGAAGAAGTAACTGAAACTACAAATCTTGAGCATCAAGTTCAAGAATCTAAGGACGTTGGATAATGAAACTAAGGTTCCTTTTATGCAAGGTTCTGTGACTTGTTAAATCAAGATTTTGCTGTTGGTAATGAATATTCAAACTCGAAGTTGGTGAGAAAAGTCCTTCGATCTCTACCTTTGAGATTTGCAATCAAGGTGAAGGATTTTGAGGAGATTAATGACCTTGATAAATTGTAGAGTGATGTACTCATAGGTTCACTTGAAACTTTTAAGATGAACCTTGGTGAATCTAAAAAGAGCAGATCCAAAGTTGAAAGAAATATTGCTTTACAAGTGGCAAAGGAAGTGCCTGCTTTTGACTCTATTTCGATTGAAAGTCTTTATAAACAAATAAAGTTGCTAATTGAAAACTTCTACAAGGTTTTCAAGAAGCTGTTCAAACATAGAAAAGTATATTAAGACGGTCTAAGATTCAACTAAGAAAAAGAGAAATGTGTGACCATTGATGAGAACTCTCGAGAAATAAAGAAAGACATTTAATGTTATGAATGTGAAGGGTATGGTCATGTTCAAGCTGAGTGTCCAAATACTATGAGAAAAAGTCTCTATGTAACTTATAGTTATGAAGACTCCTCAAACGGCTCAAATTTAGATGAGAAGTGCTTTAATGGTTATATGACCTTCACTACAAAGGTTATTTACATGCAAAACAGTTGCCAACAACTTTTCAAGATCCTCACTTTATTTCATTATCTAAATAAGACTATTGCATGCAAAACAGTTGCCAACAACTTTTCTATTTCAGGGTTCCATATTTTTTTGTATTGACATAAATTATCAAAATCTCTTTATTTTCGTCATTTCCATATCTAGGTACTTAAATCTCTTTTGGAGTTTTAACTATTAGTTATGTCTTTGGGTCTCTTCAAGAGCACCCGACTTTATTATACGACCATTTTGGTACATTATTTTCTTTTAGGAGAATTTTTATTTTTAGAACCAATTAATCTACTATGCTTTAGACATGCATTACTTTCATTTATTCTAACAGGGTGTCTTACTGAGACTTTAAAACATCAGTCGTTATATAACACTTGGTTATTCTCATTAAGAAAGAAAGTACATCTACAATTAACTTGTAATAAAGTGAATTGTCTTTTTGAACTTATGGTTCAAATTACTTTCTATAAGAATCTAGATAATGATAATTCATTCCAAGTAATCATTTCATCTAGTTATTATTTCTATCCCCCTAATGTTGGGGAAACTATCAAATCAAACTACAAATCATGTCATAATTGAATCTCCAATTCGTTCAAAACATCTAATAATACAAGGAGATTCATAATTAATAAATATTCTAAACATTCTTTGGATACCCATTTTATACATTGTAGTGGAGCAACTTAAACATTTACTACACATTAAAAAAATCTATAATGAGTTTTATTTGACTCTTAACTAAAATCGAATTGTAATGGTGATTATTGATAAGCCATAAAAGTAACATGTTTTTAATCCCATTCTTGATTACGTTTTTGGATGATTTATTTTATGAATTAGTGAATTTGATGCTCCTAATATTTTAAATTCATGATTCTATACTTAGGTGAGCATAGAGGAGAAAAAGGAGCGAAAAAACGAGCCAAAATCAGGCAAAATGAGCTGTTTCCAGGATCCACAAGGTTTGGGTATTTCCACACGGGCTGGCCACAGGCCCATGTGAGCCACACGAGCTGGCCATATACCCATGTGCCAGTCCATGTCGATTTCACACCCTGCTTCTTTGTTACGCAGAAAAACCTAATTTTTAGGGTTTCTAAGCATTCTAAAGTCTATAAATACACACTAGAAGAGGAACTAAAGGGGACACATAGAGTACAATGCAGAAAAGACTTGAAGAACATCGACAGACTCAACTCAGAAGCAGGATCTCCTTCAAGACTAAAGATCTCCATTCAATTTCTTATAAGTTTTTGGGTTTCTTTATGTTTTGTTGTTTTCCTATTTTTTTGATGTTTTCCTTTCCAAGTATGAACTAAATTCCCTAAATACCTAGGGAAGATGAAATCTGTGACAAATCTTATTATTTGATTTTTCTGAATTACATGATAAATATTTGTTTTGATTTTTCTGAATTACATGATAAATATTTGTTCTTGATCTCAATTATGTTTACTTATCTTCATGTTTAATGTTTTCAGGATATTAATTCATGATTGATGTGCTTATTTAGTGGAGCAAAAGTCCCTGTTTAAGAGTAGATCTGGCATAATTGAGTGGAGTTGCATGCAATCCTAGAAATAGGATGACATAAATCTATCGGATTAGAGTCAAATCTAATAAGGGAATCTATAGATCGAGTTAATGCGATGATAGAGGTTTTAATTAGAAAGAGATTTTTAATTAATCAACCTAGAGTTAGTTATTTTTACTCTCGAAAGAGATATTAATATAATTTATGGATTTCTATGGATCAACTCGTTTAATTTAGATTTAGAATAATAAGTGAAGTCTAGGTGGATTCTTTCCTAGGTATTGTCTCTCTCATAAGTTTTCTTCGATTATTTTCCCAATTCGCTCTCTGTCACTTAGTAATTAGTTTAGTTTAATTTTAGATTAAAAGAATCCTTCAATTTATTCGGCTAAATAATAAAAAGATAGTAACTACTAGTACTTCTAGTCCTCGTGGATACGATATTCTCGACTTACTATAGCTATACTACCATTCTATAGGTGCGCTTACCTTTGTTGTATTTTAGTTAGTTCGTGACATCATCAAGTTTTTGAAGCCATTGCCGGGGACTAAAATATTAGGAGCACGTAATTTTTATTACTTTAGCCATTTTTTATTTTTATTACATTTTAGTTTTGTTTTTTTACTTTAATTTACTAACTTTTCTCTTATTTGCTTCTGGTAGGTTCCTTTAGTTTATAACTAGAAGAAACCCGTCAGGACCTCTAGTATTTGACAGTGAGATCGAAAGTACAGCACTAAGAAACCGTAGAGAAGTGAGGCAAAGTCGACATAGTAAACTAGAAGAGCAAGAAGACGTTATTACTGAGGAGATGGTAGAAAATCAAAATAATCAGTTACCTCTTGTGGTTGCTGTAAATCATGTAAATCTGAATCGTGCTCCTTATACTATGTACGATTTTTCCAAGCACAACTTAACTAGGGCTGAATCAAGTATTGTTAAACCTACTGTTGCTTCAAATAATTTTAAACTGAAACCTAACACTATTCAAATGATTCAATAGTTCATTTAGTTTGATGGTTTGCAGGACGAAGACCCAAATACTCGTTTGGCTAATTTTGTTGAATTATGTGACACTTTCAAAATAAATGGAATTTCTGATAATGCCATTTGGCTATGGTTGTTTCTGTTCTCATTAAGAAGTAAAGCTAAACAGTGGTTGAACTCCCTACCGCAAGGATCTATTACTACATGGAAACAAATGACCAAAAAATTCTTGTTGAAGTACTTTCCACCGGCCAAGACAGCCAAGCTAAGGAATGATATCTCTTCTTTTGTACAGATGGATTGGGAAACCCTATATGATGCATGGGATAGGTATAAGGACTTATTGAGAAGGTGCCCTTACCATGAATTACCTCTATGGCTACAAGTTCAAACTTTTTACAACAGTTTGAACCCCTTAACTATGCAATTGATCAATGCATCCGTCGATGGGACTTTGAATAATAAAACATCTGATGAGGCTTATGAATTTATAGAGAAGATGTCACTGAATAGTTATCAGTGGTAAGTTATGAGAAAAAGCCAACAAAAGCAGCTGGTGTTTTTAATGTAGACGCTGTCACTATGTTAACAAACCAGGTAGAGCTTTTAAGTAAGAAAATTGATGGTTTATATGGTACTACGCAGGTGCACCTAGTGATGCAGTGCGATACAAATGGATGATGGATGAATAATTCAGAATGCTTAGCCTACGACCTTAGCACAACGAACGAACAAGTCAACTATATGGGTAATAATTCTAGACCTTAGAATAATCCCTACAATAATACTTACAATACAGGTTGGAGGAACCATTTCAACTTCTTTTGGGGTGTTCAAGGAAACCAGAGATAACAACCCTCTCCAGCTCTTCAAAAATAACCTTACCAGTAAAAGAAAAAGCCAAACCTTGAGGAGATGTTGACGAAGTTTATTTCGGTGTCAGAAACTCACTTCTAAAATACCGAAACATCACTTAAAAATCAGCAAGCATCAATTCAATGGCTCAAGAATCAAATAGGCCAGCTGGTTAAGATGATTTCAGAAAGACCACAGGGTAGCTTGCCAAGTAATATCGAAACTAACCTAAGAGAAAAACTTCACGCGATCATTGTAAGAGATGAAGAAGGGTTAGTTGAACTTGAACCAGAACCAAGGCAAGAAATTATGGTAAATAAAGGTAAGTTTGAGGTGAGCCACAATGAACAAAAATCGGTAAGTAAAGAATACAAACCTCGTGTGCCATACCCCAATGCGACGAAGAAAGACCATACCAATGAGCAATTTGGTAAATTTCTTAAACTCTTGAAAAAGTTACATATTAACTTACTGTTTATTGAAGCTCTTTTGCAAATGCTCAACGTAGTTAAATTTTTAAAGGAGCTTTTAGCAAACAAATGGAAGTTAGATGATGCGTTGCACGTGAAGCTAAATGTAGTCTGCTCAGCCATTCTATAGAATAAACTACCCAACAAATTGAAAGATCCAGAGAGTTTTACTATTCCTTGTTTAATTGGTTGTTTAAATGTTAATAATGCTTTGGCTAATTTAAGGGCGAGTATTAACGTCATGCCCTATAAAATGTTTAAGCAACTAGGTTTTGGGAAACCTAAACACATTAGGATGAGCATTCAATTGGCAGATAGAACAATTAGATTTTCTATAGGTATTGTTGAAGACGTACTTGTGAAAATAGATAAATTTATATTCCTAGTAGATTTTGTTGTTTTAGACATGGATGAGGATAGTGACGTTCCTTTAATTTTAGGATGACCTTTTTTAGTGACTGCTAGGACCATTATAGATGTTGGTATAGGTGAGTTGATACTTCATGCCCTATAAAATGTTTAAGCAACTAGGTTTTGGGAAACTTAAACATATTAGGATGAGCATTCAATTGGCAGATAGAATAATTAGATTTCCTAGAGGTATTGTTGAAGACGTACTTGTGAAAATAGATAAATTTATATTCCCAGTGGATTTTGTTGTTTTAGACATGGATGAGGATAGCGACGTTCCTTTAATTTTAGGACGACCCTTTTTAGCGACTGCTAGAACCATTATAGATGTTGGTATAGGTGAGTTGATACTTCGTGTAGGTGATGACATGATCAAACTGCAAGCCAGTGACTCTGCTAAGATATCTAGTGATCAATATGATTACACGAGTTTTGTTAATATGAATAACATCGTGGCTAAAACTTCTTTGCAGGAGACCCTTAGGAAAAATGCGATAGAGCCACGATCTAGTCTTTGTGACAAAAACAGAACAACTCACAAGGTACAAAGGCTTCAGATTGATGAACTAGACAAATGGCGGTCACATGTCAAGGAGAAACCAAGAATACACGATGCGAAGCCAAAACTACGCCATGATGAGCACAAGGATGGAACAAACCAATTTAAGGTTAGGGACCAAGTTTTAGTAGATGAAACTGACCTTCGAATAACCACTTTAGAGCTTAACGCAAACGGAGCAACTCCTTTCACGGTCCTCAATGTCTTACCATACGGTACAGTCGAGGTATTTCATTCTCATTTCGGCATTTTTAAGGTAAACATTAGTCGACTTAAACGTTATTTGAATAAAAGAATTGATAGCGAGAAAGAAGAGTCTTGACTCCGCGAACTGTTGTGATCATGGGAATACGAGGTAAGTCAAGCTTAGACTATAAATAAGCACTTCTCGGGAGGCAACCCGAGTACTAACACTGCTAATTTCCTCATCTTAGACTCTAAATAAGAGCTTTTCGGGAGGCAACCCGAGTACTAACATTGCTAATTTCCTCATTTTTATTTCATATTATTTCTTTAAAATTAACTAAACATTATTGACCTACACGGCCTAGACACATGGGCGTGTCCTAGGCCGTGCGACTTAACATGGGTGCGATAATGAGTTACACGGTCGTTCGATATGGCCGTGTGAAACACAAGGCCTGGACACATGGGTGTCCTAGGCCGTGTGAATCTTGGGACCTAGTTTTTTAATTTTAGAGGAAATTGACAGAGAATTACATGGCCAGGCAACACGGTCGTGTAACCCATACGGCCAGGACACACAGGCTTGTCCTTGGCCGTGTGGCCCCTGAAGCTTAATTCCCCACAAATCGATAGGGACACAGGCTTAAAAGAGGCCACACGGGTATTTGATACGATCATGTGGCCCAAAACGGCTTGGACACACGGGCGTGTCCTAGGTCGTGTGAAAACTGGAGCTAAATTTTTTAATTTTAAAACAACTCAGAGAGGTACATAGGCAAGGGACACGGCCATGTGTTCGGTCACACGGGCGTGTGGGAGTCCACACAGGCGTGGGAGAAGCGAAAGTAATTGCACATGGCTGTGCGACACGGGCTATGAACCACACGGCCTGGACACACGGGCGTGTCTTAGGCCGTGTAAAGATTGGGCTTTCAATTTTATTACACACGGGCTAGGGAAAATCCACATGGGTGTGTGACACGACCGTGTGGCCCAACACGGGCCTAACACGATCGTGTCACCCCTTTTAACCCTCAATCCCTAATTTTCTTTTTAATTTTTTCTTCTTCCCCAACTCTCCTAACCCTAGCCGCCACAACACCCCTACGCCCTATCACCTGACCACCAGCTTCTCTTTCGTCGCACACCTACGCACAAGAGCAATAACCCCACCGGCCCCTTAACCTTTTCTTTTCTTTCCCCTCCCGCTTCCCTCTCTCCTGACCAGTCAACCCCCACGTCCTAGAAAACCCCCTCCAACCAGCTCAAACCAAATCCGCACCTTCTCCAGCAGCACCGACCCCCACCCTGTCGCACGCCCCTCGCTTTGACCACCATGTTACCATCATTCTCTCGAGCTCTGGTCACCACCTTCAGTTTCCCTTTTTATTTATTTATTTATTTTTCTTTATTTTTATTTTTCTTTATTATTATTATTCTTATCTGTTATTGGTCAATTATTATTTCTTTATTGTTTCTTTATTATTATTATGTTTTGTTCTTATTTTCATTAGTTCTATTATTAATTTATGATTATTAGTTATTATTGCTTATTTGACTTATTCACCATTGTACATGAATTTGTGTTTACTGATGAAATTTGGATGGTTATTTATTTCATTATTGCCTTAGTTGATGCTCGATACTAGTTATATTATCTGATTCAATAGGATTTTACATTAATTGATTCCATTGTTGATTTTTCTCTTGTTAGTTTTTAATTATTCATTTTGCATTCTTAATTCTTACCAGTTTAGTTATTAATACTACACTCTTGTTTGGTGTTTAACTTTTTATGTTCATAGTCATTTTTTTCTTAATCCACTTGCTGCGATTTGCTTAGAATTAATATTTCTTATCAGCTTATGCCTATTATGAGATTCGTCAAATTAACTTATTTGAGCGCTTTATTTCAGGTTTATTATGACAAACACATGCAACAAGTCTAAAGTTGCCGTCCCCACTTCGAAAATGCGGAAGGGACTCGGCGCAACCTCCTCCTCGAGCGCATCTGCCAAGGCTCGTCAACCCTATATCTGATTTACGACGGGCCCCCAGAAGGATCTGCACCAGCTTCATCGAGTGCGACCACTCGGTTTGGGCCGCTGCATTAATTGGGCCATATTATAACAAGTCTGATTAGCTGATGCTGTGTGCGCGATTATTGCCACAGCCCCGTGGGATAAGTTCTTCACCATTATCGAGCCCACTTACACGGAGCTCACCTTAGAGTTTGGCGCCACATTTTCGGTCCAACAGGTCATGTCGGTCCATGATGAGCCAGGCACCATCACCTTTCGCCTTGGCGGGTTGGTGCGACACATGAGTGTTCCAGAGTTCGGTGCTACTTTGGGACTCTACATAGAGGAGTTCATGAGCGCCGATGACTTCTTTCATCTTTATCAGCATATTCCTCACTCGCCTTAGTATTGTTGTACTGATCTCACGGGTGGCCTAACATCTTATGACGCTAGTCGCTTGAAGGCGACTTCTCTCCCACTGGCCCTACGGTACCTCCATGCTCTTCTAGCTCATATGTTGACAGGTCAGAGAGAGAGCACATGAGTGGTTAGTACTTATGATGCCTATTTTCTATGGAGCACAGCTACCAGACATGTCTTTGATTTGGCGTACTTCATCGCGCTCGCCTTTCGCCATCAGACTGAATGCCACAAGAAGGGCCCTATTTGTCTAGGCCCTTACGTGATTCACCTTGCTCGACACTTCAATTTACTCGACATACCGGAGCAGTCCTCGGCACTTACCCTCATTGGTCTGATGTCCCCTCAGGGCATCTCGAGCATGATCCACATGGATATGATTGAGTGGGGACGTGGAGTAGACCCCTATCAGTAAAGACTGTTCCAGTCTGACGTTCAACATGACCGAGAGGACTACACTGATGATGTTCCTCCCTACCACGAGGATCCACCTTCACCACCACCTTCGAGTCATTGCCCTACTCATTCTGCTGTGACCTTCGAGGACTTCTCTGAGTAATTTACTCGTTTTGAGCAATAGTGTTTTCAGAGGTTCGACAACATCAATGCAACTCTGCAGCAGATTTTTCAGTATCTCCATATTGCTCCTCTAGCGCCACCGGCTCGCGACATTGATCAATCTAATGATAAGGACCATTAAGTCCATTTGTCTTTATGTTTATTGTTATTGTTATTTTTATTTTTCTTCTTATGTTTATTTTATCTTTATATTTTGAACTGTGTTTTTCTTTTTAATAATTGTTTCTAATCAAGTTTTAATCCTTTAATCCTCTTCAGTATTTGTGTTTATTTTCTTATCAGTTGCTCAGAATCATACACTCCCTCTACATTTATCAACAATTTTGCTTTTCACTATTTTGGGACTTTCATCCATCATTCAAGGCAGTTTTAGTTTTCTCCCTCTCTTATGATATTCTGTTTATATTATGATTATATTTGTTTGTACATTGAGGACAATGTACATCTTAAGTGTGGGGAAGTTATTTACATGATTATTTGAAAATCCATGAATTATGCATTGTACTTAAGTAATTTTCTTATATTACTGTTAGAATGAATTTTCCTCGATTTATGATTCTTATTGATATGTTTTAGATTAAATTCATAGGTATTTGTGCATTGGTGGTTTAAACTTTAAGACACTAGAAGATCAAGCATGATAAGTCTATTTTTAGAATTAAAATTTTCTAGGTTGTTTCCCTAAATTTAAATATTACCTTGAAGTTTGAGATTTGCAAGATTGACATCAAAAACCATTAATTTTTGTGAGATTTTGAGCCTTTAGAGCATATACTTTTCTTGCTCACTTTATTAATTGTTATGAGTGTGTTAGTATTGATTTGTTATTCTAGAACTTGCTTCGATTATAAATGTCAAGACCACACCTTTAAATTGATATGCTGAGATGATAAAGGCACCTAGGGTCCAACCCACTTATCCCATAAGCCTACCTTCATATTTAACCCTTAGTGAACCCCCTTTAAATCTAACAAACTGTTTCTTGATTTACCCATTAATATTAACCCATAACTTATTTTTGATTCTTTGAGAATTGTTTCCCGTTTTATTAACTCCCCTTTTGTCGAGATTTGATTTGGTTAGTTGCTTAACTATGTTCTTTTGTTTCAGTTGTTAAATTTTCTCTTATTATCTATTGTTCTTTAAAAAAAATGAAAAAAAAGTGAAAAAAAATTCATTTATGTTGATTATTACTAGTTTATGTTTTTTAGCTTAAGTAGTTAATTTCATATTTTGAGAAGAAGCTAATGTTGTTCTTTAATAATTTCGATTAATGTAATTATTCAGTATTAGTTTATTTTTCTAGTTAGGTAATTTATCAATTTGATCTCGATTCTAACCTTCTTTTTTAGCCTTTATCCACACCTTTAACCCAAGCCTTGTTACAACCCTTTAAAGACCTTTTGATTTGTGTATTATATCATTTTATAGTGGTGGAGATTTGATTTTTAAGCAAGCCTATGGTAATGACTTTTCATAATTGACTTTTGAGTGCTTAATTTTTGAACCTAAAACACTTTGAGTGAATCTTTAGCGAGGATGTAAAATCTTGTCGATTTTGATTAAAGGTAATTACTTAGATAAGGGGAGATACCTATGTTTTCATGTCTTAAAAAATGTGTGACTTGGATTGTTTGAGTTTTTAGGGCTCTTTTAGTTTAATTATCAATGCGTGATTATTTGTGAATTATGACAAAACAATATTGATGAGAATTACAAGTAGAGAAAGATTAATTTTAATTGTGAGTTGAGGATTTTGCTCGAGGACAAGCAAATGCTTAAGTGTGGGGATATTTGATAAGCCATAAAAGTAACATGTTTTTAATCCCATTCTTGATTACGTTTTTGGATGATTTATTATATGAATTAGTGAATTTGATGCTCTTAATCTTTTAAATTCATGTTTCTATACTTAGGTGAGCATAAGGGAGCAAAAGAAACGAAAAATGAGCCAAAATCGGGCAAAAAGAGCTATTTCCAGGATCCACACGGCCTGGGCATTTCCACACGGGCTGGCCACATGCCCATGTGAGCCTCACGGGCTGGCCACATGCCCATGTGCCAGTCTGTGTCGATTTTGCACCCTGCTTCCTTGTTACACAGAAACACCCAATTTTTAAGGTTTCTGAGCATTCTAAAGTCTATAAATTCACACTAGAAGAGGACCTAAAGGGGACATACAGAGTAGAATGCAGAAAATACTCGAAGAACAATGACAGACTCAACTCAGAAGCAGGATCTCCTTCAAGATTGAAGATCTCCATTCAATTTCTTAGAAGTTTTTGGGTTTCATTATGTTTTGTTGTTTTCCTATTTTTTAGATGTTTTCCTTTCCAAGTATGAGCTAAATTTCCTAAATACCTAGGGAAGATGAAACCTATGACAAATCTTATTATTTGATTTTTCTGAATTACATGATAAATATTTGTCCTTGATCTCAATTATGTTTACTTATCTTCATGTTTAATGTTTTCAGGATATTAATTCATGATTGATGTGCTTATTCAGTGGAACAAAAGTCTCTGTTTAAGAGTAGATCTGGCATAATTGAGTGCAGTTGCATGCAATCCTAGAAATAGGATGACATAAATCTACCTGATTATAGTCAAATCTATTAAGGGAAACCATAGATCAAGTTAATACGATGATAGGGGTTTTAATTAGAAAGAGATTTTTAATTAATCAACCTAGAGTCAGTTATTTTTACTCTCGAAAGAGATATTAATATAATTTAGGGATTTCTACGAATCAAGTCAAATAAATAAATCGTTTAATTCAGATTTAGAATAATAAGTGAAGTCTAGGTGGATTCTTTCCTAGGTATTGTCTCTCTCATAAGTTTTCTTCGATTATTTTCCCAATTTGCTCTCTGTCACTTAGTAATTAGTTTAGTTTAATTTTAGATTAAAAACAAATCCTTCAATTTATTCAGCTAAATAATAAAATGATAGTAACTACTAGTACTTCTAGTCTTTGTGGATACTATATTCCCAACTCACTATAGCTATACTACCATTCGATAGGTGCGCTTGCCTTTGTTGTATTTTAGTTAGTTTATGACGCCATCAATTATTTATCATAACTTGTTGGCATGAGGCATACAAGTGATGGTTCATGTAAAATATCACATCCTTGTACATATATACAAAAAGTTTTGTTCTCAAAAGATATGGTTTAGGTACTTATTGGAGGCATTTACTTCATAAATTCTACTAAACCATTTTATTCACATAAGCAACAGGTTTTGCGATAGTTATTCGAACTAACAATCTAGCATACAATATTATTTTAAAGCCTGAGAAATAAATTCATTAAGATTAACAAGAATTGTCTCAATTGCATAATCTGAAAGTTTTGTTCTTACACTAATAATAAATAAGTAATCTCACAAACTACAGGTTGCGAGTTAATAACTTATATGTGAGTATCTTGTAAATGCATCTACCAAAATAATATCAAAACAAAAAACCACTTGTTAGATAAATGGGCCCATATTTCTTTTAGAAATGCAATAGATTCAATCTCAACTCTTTCTAATGAGGTTTAATTTTCTTTAAGAACAAGCAACACTTGATAAATGAAGAATCTTAAGGTTCTTTAATCAATATTCATGTAAATTCATATCTTTTCGCATCATTATTGATCGGGATGGTCTAACCAATCATGCCAACTAATTAGTATATTTAGACTAGTAAACTTTTGATTTACTATGCACATGATTCCACAATACTAATGTAAACTTCTAGTTTACCATCTCATGTGATTTAACCATACAAACATATATACTAGCATTGTTTCGAAGAAAACACCAAATAGAACATAGAACATTAACCTTAATACAATATAGCCAAAGCCAAAGCCCACATGTAGTTGTTGCAAATAGAATTTATCAAATTTAAAAATATGAATAAACAAATATCTTCTTTGCATAGATATATGTGCAAAATTAAGCAAAGTGCATGATCATACCATAAATGCACTCAACACCAATCTTATCATTAGTCTTCACATTATGTTAATTTTTTTTCATTTCTGGTGTAAGAAGACTATTATTACCATCCCTTTTATGATTATTATGAAGTCATTCATGACGTCCACATCAAAGATTGCGTCTTTATATATTGCTACATTTACTTTAAGGAATGGAGTAAATCTAATACAATGAGCTTTATGGTTTTTCATTTATTAGCTCGTTATTTAATTCAACCATAAGTAAATGAGACATTAATTCATAAAATATCTTAAAACCTTTTCATTGTATTGCTACTACATAAGCACTTTCGCAACATGAAAAGTTGAAAAAAAATTTCTCTAACAGGTTCTCATTTGTAATATTATTCCTACATAATTGAGAACTCATATTAAATATTGTAGTTATATTCACTTATAGATTTAAATTATTGCAACTTCATGTGCATTTAATCATAACGAGTTTTAGATAAATTTATCATATTCCGATGGTCATTTCTTTCGCTTAAATTAACCAACAATTCAAGTGGATCTTTCACAGTCAAAACTCAATCTTTCTCTATCCTTTTCGAAATAAATATAGATACCCCAGTATCATGAATAATATAATTCGATAATCTACTAAAACATGTAGACATTCATAGCAAGACTGATTTGTACTAAATCTAACATTTTCCTCATTCACAATCTCAATATGAGATCCGTTATAATGAATATTTTTTAAAGCTAATGCGTTAATAATCACAAATTTTGTTCTTTCAGATGTTGATATATTAGCTCTTTTGTACAGGTAACCAAATATTGCAATAATATTGGTTTATTTCAGTACCAAATTAGATATTGCTTTCTATCTGTAAAGATGGTATTCATTGTTACATTGTCAGCGAGACATATATATATATAAAGAATATTAATATAGTTGAACGAAATATTTGGACATACGACAGGTACATGGTCAATGATTTTAAATATCACATTAACAACAAAAGTTATTAATTCACTGTGGAGAATTAAGCTCTTTTCAACACTTAATGAGCATGCACTCAAGTAATTTCATATCTTTTTATTTAGTTTGTAGTCTTAGTTAGTTTTGCATTTGAATTCAAGAAAATGAGCTTTTAGTGTTGTTTTATGACCTGTTAGGCCAATTCGGGCCTAAAAAAGAACTAACTTGTTGGTTAAGTGTGCCAAAAAATATTGTAGGCCAATGAGTTAGTGGACTGGCCTGAATGTTGCAACATTCAGAGGGAATGTCATGACAAGGAAGCTAACCTTAACACATAGATGAATTTTGAGTACAACTCCAAGAGTTGACCTACGACAATCAATGCCACGACAACCCCCAAACCATGTCGGGACACCCAAGTTCAAACCTAGAAGGAAAACATACAACCCCCTAGCCCATATCTGGTGCACGTACGTTAGGGTGAGGTAAGTTATGTTTACCATTTGAAGAGTTATCATTTTAACACCCCAAACCTGACCTAGACGTTATGGTCGAATTTGGAGGAATTGCATTAGTTTGTTTAAAAACCTAAAAACTTAAATCCAACTTTAGAAATCATGAGTTCTGAAAATATTATTTTGGGGAAAAAATTTCAAGTTATTTATGAAATCAGGTGCAAGTTTATATATTTCACAGAAAAACACTTAATTTGATACTTAGATTTGTAGTAGAAATTTTGGAGTAGATAATTCAAAAACCGTGATTTAGATTTGGGAAAACGTATGTTTATTGATTGTGCATATTCTAAAACTCAAGATGTGAACTTACGTAAAACTTATATCAAATGTGTAGCGGAAAACCCATATTTGTTTAACTTTAAAAATCAAGTCTTCCTTTAACTTAATAGAAATCATGCAGAAGACTTTAGCTAAATAGCAAACAAAAAACCTAAACCCAAACCTAAAACAAAATTTGAAACTTAGTCCAAAAAAATTAATTAAAAATAATCCAAACCATAATATCAATTTAACCGAAAAAATGATCCGAGCTCCTGCACGCTGTTCGGTCCTAAATTTGCTGATTACCTGAAATGGTTATTGTAATAAGTAAGCAAGTAAAAAAGGTATCGTCTCCACAGAGATTGTGTATGTTAATCAATATATTGCAAAATTAAAGTTAACAATTTGATGATAAAAGCACAATATCTTGAGTGATGGGTGATTAACTAAATTAAATTATCTAGATGCAAGATTGATCCCTAATGCATTTAAACTAAATGCGAAGTATGAAATGAAATGTATGAATGAATTTAGCAAAAACACAAACTTCAACAATTAATAACATGAATAGGCTAGGATAATTACATCATTCAACTTAGCTTATTTTTATCATGCCTAACAGTGTTCGTAAATTGTTCCATGGCAACTCGATCTTTCATGAGTTTGAAAACCAAATTAAGTCCTTTCGTAATATTTTACTTAGTAAAACATGCATTTTACTGATCATATTAAACTAAGGGTTTCTTAAGATTCATGTGAAGTAATAGAGGCAGGTTAGGTTCGAAACAAATTAATCACATAAACCTAAAAACTATGCAAGATAATAGAGCTTGTTAAAGTTATTGTGAACCTTTAATTTAGTCGGGTTAGGATCTAAATTAAGAATGCACATTTCAATTATTGTGTCCACTAGCCATCATTTGGTTAGGATCACTTAGCTAATTCTAATGCATCCAATCACGTATAAATGAAATACATACTTGAGCTTAATTGAAAACATGATCGACTGAGGCACAAACACTATAGACATGATTTAAACAAACTTCATTAAATAAATGCAATCATCCTAGCTAAACAAAATTAAGCTACCATTGTTGATAATAAGATAATAAAGTACATTGCAAACAAAGTTAAAATAAAATAAAAAGTAAATGAAGAATAAACTCTGTCGAATCAATAGTCTTGTAAACTTTGATTGAAGATGTTTTCCTCCGATCCTTGTGTTGCTCCTCTACTAATGGATTTTGAAGGTGGCCGGCCAAGAGATAATCTTAGAAAGGTTTTTGGCTAAGAAAGAAAATATGGGATGCTATGCGTGGAAATGAAGAGAGGAAATGAGAGAATGAATGATGATTGAAATGGGGAATGAGTGGGGGTATTTATACGTGAAATAGATGGTAAAGTTTACTAAAAATAGGGATTGGAATCCCTTCATTTTCTCTATTTCTTGGCCGACCACATTTTGTGGAAGAAGGTGGATGATGGTTCCTTTATTTGAGCATAAAATCATGCTAAATTTAGGCATGGGTTGGATAGTTTCAAGGGAAATATTTGTGTGCTGATTTCCAATGATTCTTCAAATGTAGGGACCTCTAATAAATATCCCAAAATAGATTTTTGGGTAGCCAACATGCTTTTGTCAAATTTGGGCTTGACTCCCCCTTTTTGGACAATTTTGTGACCCATTATATAATCAGACTTGTCCACCATGTAGCATCATTTTTACTGGGTCAAAATAAAACCTTGTTGACCCTTAACATGATTTTTCTGTCCAATATAGGAAATAAATAGCTTATGTTCATGAAACTTTATAATAAGCTCTTTATTAAATCAACTTCACGGTCCCACTACACAATTAAATATAACACATTAATAAATAACATGAAATAATTTAATTTATGCATAAAATTCATGTAATAAAGCACAAATTTGCATATTTTACAAATTCATGTCCATTATTGAGGTTTAAGCAAAATTCACTAAATTAATTAACAATTATTCGAGATTAGTATTATTTTTAAGTAAAAAGGTGGTAAAAGCTACTAGAGAAAACCTATATAAATTAGAGTTTACAGTCATATACAGAAGGGTGAGTTATAAAGCTTAGTACGTAACTAAATTCAAACAGAAATACAAATAAGATATTAAGCAGATCAAACATCGCAAAGAAACTTATCAAATTCAAATAGCAAAATTGTGAGCAAATGGTTATGAAAATGAAGTATTTTCGGAAAACATAATGTAGATATACAGAAAACGTTCTAACTCCGTTACACGCCAAAAAGAGTTCCCCAGAACTCGTCCATCCAAAACACACCAACAGATAATTTTATTGTCCACTAGTTGTATTGTCCACTAGAGTTGCAGTTAAAACTGCTAGATCAGATATATGTGGTCAAGCCACTATATTGTAGCTAAGCTGCCAAAACATATATGTGTGGTCAAGCCACTATAAATGTAGTCAAGCTACCATAATAGAAATGTGGTTAAACCACCAAATAGTGCAAATCATTAAACTGGTAGAACTTTCTCCTTACAATATTATCCCAACCCCATGTAATGTGACATGGCATACAAATACAAAATATGAATGAAGTGCATGTAAGACATGCAGTTGTACAATAATTGAAATCGAAGGGTATGGAATTTCATGCTTTGTAGAACAGATGTGTCACAAACAACAAAAGCAAATTAGTTTCGCCATAAAGTCACATACATGGTCATATAACAGATTCAGAAATATACAAATTAGCATAATCAGATATCATATACAAACATAGTGAATTAGAAACATATCATCAGAACTATCAGTATATGGATCACACAAATATATTTCACATACCTTTTCCACGTTACCTATAGTATCATTCTATCAGATATCATGTTTTCAAGTCCAATTTGTACAATATGGACCCTACAAAGTGGCTAAATATGCATAACATAAAAATACGACCCTAAGTGAAATATCCAAAAAATGGGCCCACACACTCGTATAGCCCACATGGCCAAAAAGGTCTAGCTCATGTGTCCCCTACGACCCAAAAGGTCCAGCATGTGTGTCCCACATGGCCTAACACACAGCCGTGTGATGCCGACAGTGGACTTTTCGATATCGCGCCGTTCGTTGTTTTACAAGTTTTTCGTTACACACCTGATTATTTTTTGATGCCAATAGATCAACGAGGATTCCAAAACCTAAAACGATATTTAAAACAACCAAGTTAGAAATGATACACTAAATCTAAACCACAAATTCAGCCACCACTGTTAACATTTGGCCTCAACAAACCAAATTAGTCCCTAATCAAAAGCATTAATCTAAATTACTAATACTTCATTACCCAACTGCTAATGGAACTTAATATAAATTGATAAAACAATTTGTTTAACATAAATTCTCTCACAATTGTTTCTAATCACGAACAAATTGAGGTCTCTAAATTCCACTTTAAAACATATAAACAACTCTCAGTTGTTTAAACATTTGTAAACTTTTTAAATGAAATAAGTATAATCAAAATTGACCGTTATAATTTTGCCTAAATTAAACTTAATATTTTGAAAAATAGTAATGCAAAGATATTGTTAGGAATCGACCCGATTAAGCAACGAACAAGAAAAATAGCGGAATAAATTAAGAAATTGAACACGTAAATTTAACGTGGAAAAACCCCTCCAAAGAGGATAAAAAACCACGGGCAAAGATAATTTTAACAAAAGATGGAGATAAAGACTAAACCCCGAAAACCCGAAAATAAAGAACCCTCAAAACGTAAACACAAAATTCTCTAAATGTGTTATGAGTTTTAATCTCTAATGGGTGTCATATTTCTAAGGTTGTTAAAGAGCCTATTTATAGGCTAAATTCATAGGTCAAATAATAATAAAATAATCTAAACTAATCAGTGTTTGATTGAAACAAGTAAACAAAGTTTAACTGAATGATTATTTTTCAAATTTGACTGAAAATAGGAGTCATATTTAACAGATATTTATTCAAAAATCTTCTTAATTGCATATCTTGAAAATAGAAACAATGATCAACGAGACCTCTTCCAAATTTCCTTATTTAATTGAAAATACTCAAATATATTACAAAATTATGCTACACACAATCATTAAATGGTGACATAAAATAGTTGAAAGATATAACCAAAAATAAACAAATCAGACTCCTCAACTGTTAAATGACTTGTTGCATCAACAATCCAACTAACTTTACTAAAACCACTAGTCTCATGAATCAATAAAGCATCAACTGGAAATATTTTAAATTTGGTCTCTTTATTTTTTTTTTGTTCAAAGTTTGAGTAAAATAATGTATGACTTAACACATCAATCAATTCAGTGATATAATTTGTCAAAAAGATTAAAAAAAGAAGGTGAAAATCTCATAATTCTATAGAATCTCATTTTGAACTTTTCAATCAATATCAATAATGCACCTCCATTCTGCAAAAGCATTGAAAGTGAAAGAAACTTGAACCTGAAACCTAAAACACTAAAAGATTTCGACTTTAGATCACATGATGAAGTATCCAAAGAAACTTACAACTAAAAGAAACTTACCTAATTGAACAATAGCGCTAAAAATCCCTTAATTCGCCAGTGAATTACTTGTTACCAAAACTCACCACCCATTGTCGAAACTGTTTAAAAGCACAAGATGACATCGATCTTCACCAAAACATATTGGAAACAGAAGGCAACCAAAATAATAGAATAATGGTTGATAACAAAATAAAATAGTAGGAACTCATAGGAGCAAAAATGAAGAAACCTGAAAATAGGAAACTTTGGGGAAAACAATGGAACAATAAAAACTTCTACAAACCAAGCTGTAAGTTTTTTTTTATAAATATTTACGGAGTGGCATTAAGGTGGTATTAAAGTTTCGTTGAAAAATTTTAACATTTCGATGTTAATTAATTAAAAAGGGCTAAATTGTAAAAGATGTAAAATTTAATAACTATTTGATTAAGTGGGTAATTGATAAAGGAAAAAGGACTTTAATGGTAATTGAACCATGGTCATAGTTTCCAAGTGGTGGTGTTATAATTGATTCCACTAGCTTTTGGATTAATTTTTCCTTTAGTCCTAATAAGTTTGGGATTAAATTGTAAATAAGTTTATTTAGTTAGAATTTAATTAAATTGAAGTACCAATTGTGAAATTAAACCTTCCTTTGATTGTAATTGTGCCATATATTTATGTAATGGACAAATATGGGCATAGATTTGGTGTTTTAAATTAATTATTAACCAAGGGTAATATGGTAATTTGATGAATTAAATTAAAATAAGTAAAATAAAAAGGAAGAAAGACATTTTGGTACCTATCATCTTCTCCAAACCACCGAAACACTATGGCAAGAAGAACTAAGGTTTGGCCATGTTTTAATTCATGCATAATCAAGGATGGATGGAAAATTGAAGAGAATGAAAATTGCCAAAATACCCCTGTACTTTGACATTTCTACAATTTAGTTAAGTAAGTTCGTATGAATTGTATTCTGTATAATTTTGACTAAAGTGAATGTTAATTGGTGATTGGTAATATATATGTTCTGTTGTTGGATTGAACGCGGGATTTGAGTACATTCGTGATTTGGCAAATTGACAGTATTGGAGGAAAATGACGGCAAATTACCTAAGTAAATCGAGTTTAACACCCCAAACCCGACCTAGATGTTATGGCTGAATCTAGCGTGTCACATCAAAGTGCTTTTCGAAAATAGTACTTGTCATTAAGAATTCGAATTTAAGTTAAAACCCTTTTAGTTTTTGTTGCTTGCGAAAATTTGGCAAATTAAGTTGTTACTGATTGAAATCAATTTGTCAAAACGATTGTCATATTTAACACCTTTAATTCCTTAAACTTGAATAAAATCGCCGAAGCTTTTAAAAACCTTGAGGTTTAAAATGTGTATTTTCCTTGGAAACAATTATTATTTTGAAAACTCATCTTTTCCTAGTCTAGCAATTTAATGTATGAAATCACAGCCCAAATAAAAGTTAAAACTAAAAATAGCCCTATACAGTATCAGTACAGTCTGGGCCTTAGCCCCATACATTAACAGTGTGGGCCTAAGCCCAATACAGTATCACTACAGTGTAATGCAATTATGCATCCCACCCAAATTCATCTAGCACACCACCCGTACCAACCAACACACTATGTGGGAATATAAACCAACCCACCCAGCTAGCACACCACCCATACTAACCAACACACCATGTGGGGATATAAATCAACCCACTCAGCCAGCATACCAATATCGCAGCGAAGCTGCTAATAACAGAAAACGTGGCGGAGCTACTAGAATCAGAATACGTGGAAAAACCGCTAGTGTAGAACTTCCTCCAAATCAGTCCCCAACCCCATGCAGTATGTCATGTTATAAAAATTATGTGTATGCAAAGTCATACTCAGTACTATCATATATGTAAATCAGAAGCACATTAGTCATACGAAACATAAGGGCATATCGTCATTTTAACATATAGGGGTATTACGGTCATCTTACCCTACAGGGGCATTACGGTTATTTTACCTTATAGGGGCATTACGGTTATTTTACCCTACAGGGGCATTACGATCATTTTACCTTACAGGGGCATTACGGCCAATTTACCCTATAGGGGTATTACGGTTATTTTACCTATTTTAGGGTTTTAGCTCAGATAACGACCTCTCTGAAGGTCTACAGTCACTTCGAGCGACACAGATAACCTAAATAATCATAACGGTGCAAATGGGCCCAAGGCCCATTACTCGGCCCAAATGGGCCCACAAGCTCGTGTGGCCCATTTAGCCCAAATTCAATTACAGTTATGTGACCTACATAGCCCAGTCCGATATTTATCACTTACCGTGGATTTAATCTCTATGGGGCTCACGAGCCCATTAGGCCCACACGACCCATTTTAGCCCAATGTGGCCCACAACAGCCTAAGCCCACGAGAACACTCGTTGTGGCCTCTACAGTCTATCACCCATGCTTTGTGGGCTCAGCTCACCAAACAAGTGTCGCACGTTCGTGATGCCTCAAATACCGAAGTTTCAGCTTTTCGGCTTTTGCCGATTCACAGTAAAGAGGGGTGAGAATACACACATTTTTGGCTTTCTTTACTAACAAATTGGTGTACGATTGCACACCTTTTTATGCAACTGCTTCAAACTCCTTAAGCGCCCAACCTACAACCGTCCCAACATACAGTCAGTCCATCATTTATCAGTGTTTAAAACACTTAACCCAAATAGACAATACCACAAACCTCGATTGTACAAACAACAACTTGTTCCTTTAGATCATAATTTAAATCGATCACACATTTCTTTGCTGATAAACTGCGATAACAAAAGATCTTAATAGGTGGAATCGATTATAGTTGAGGCTTAAACTCATGAATAATAACCTTATTGAAAAATAGGGCCATCCTACCTATGCCAATAAGCCAGGGTACCGAAATTACCTTAATCGATTAATGGGTGACAAGGTTTCGGTAGCTAGAGAATTTTTGCACTTTCACTCCTTGGAAACACCGATTCGTCAGAACACTTGCAGACCGAAATGATTTACCAATACTAGAGAAGAATAATATTCTGCCAACCACTACCCAAACTGCTTGAGAAAGATCAAAAAAGAATAACTTTCGGTTTAGAAGCAGAACAGAAGAAAAAGGGAGAAAAATAAATGAATGGGGAAGAGAAAGGAAAGTTGGCTATGAAAGAAAATTGAAAGAATAATGGGGAAGAGGAGGAAGATGTGTTCGACAATGTCAATAGCGTAGCGAAAGAAGAAGAACGGTGTTCGGTAGAGAATGAGAAACGACTAAAAGAAGAAAAATGTTGCGAGAGGTACAAACCCGAAACAACTAATTGTCGAAGTTGACTAAAGGAATTCGGCTACCACTTGCAAAAAAGAGTAAAGAACCATATTCCAAAACACTCACAAATACCGAAAATGGTCAGTTTTTTCCCAATGCCTAATTAGAGATACCAAATGGCACCAACATCCTCACACTTATCAAACTCCTAATTCCTCTCCACAAATCTCTCCCTAATCCTCTTCACGATTTCCTCCTTAATATCCTCCACCTATCACTCCACCACTCATCCATCAGAATTTTACTACAACACAAGCACTGGCCGAACTAAGCTGCAAAATAAATACCTCGTTTGCACTATGCCAACGCTCGAACCTCAGACCTCAAGGTTCCTTTACACGCCACCTTGCCACTAGACCACAAGGCTTTTTGTGACTTAAAACGAGCACAATTACTTATAAAGCCTATATATTAGAGTTCAGATTCATTTAAGAGCTAATTTAATTAAAATTCTGAGAAGGCCAAGACTTGAACCCAGGCTTCTCAAACACACCCAAATCACTTTAGCCATTAAAACAAACATGCAATTTGTGTCACTTTCTTGCTTAACTAAAATATTAATAAGCAGTCTCCTAACCGCTCCCATGCAAAAGGCCCAATACTTCTAGGCTCAATTCCAGGATGCTACAATTCACCCCTCCTTATAGAAATTTCATCCTCAAAATTTCCAGCTATCAAAACAGTTGCACCATCCAGACTACACCACAACGTTCCTGCTACGCACTCTGATCTCAATGACACTAATACACTTTAACTTGAACTTGGAACCTCTTACACACACCCAAAACACTTACTCACTGAAGCATATAGACATCACAAGCATACCATCTCTATGTCCAAATCATCACACTTAAACAAAACATACCTGACTTAAAAGTGATTTGGCAATCTTGAGCCAGATTTTCTTTAGACTCGCATCTGAGACATGCTCTTGACTTCCTCCAGCATTCGCCCGGATGACGGCTTCTGCAATGTTCGCAAGTCAAAAAGTTTGGACACGTTTTAACATGCTTCCCAAAACGAGGCTTTAGCTCCAGAGAACTACGATCTCTCTTCTTCTTACAGTCCATACACCTAGCCAAGAATGTTTCCCCAATCTCCTTAACTTCCTCCAGCACTTCCCTTACTAACCGGGTTAGCGCTTCAGTACCAAGCTTCAGTTTATCGCTACTCGAAGTTGGCAGACTTCCCCTGACGTCCGTCTCCTGAACCATCTCATGTTCCGATGAAGCTGGTGCCTCCCTAGCAGGCATGTGACCCGATGCTCAAGACCCAGCCCTAGCACTTCCACGGCCTCTACCGCGGCCTCTTGTACCCCTTTCACAAATACCTCTAGTGCTCATATCAATACGCGTATTATCTGGTTTTAGAAGTTTTATAAATCAGTTCATAATTCTAGTAATTATTAACAGATATTTTATGATCAAGTAGTAGTTAAAGTTTTGTTTTCATAAAGCAGAATCTCACTACAGTTTTTGATCTTCTACAGTCTCAGCTAACTCAGACTCTAGGGTTTCCAGTATAGTACCACTACCTATAATATAACATTTTAGTAAACAGTGTCAGAATACTTACAGATTTAGCGCCGGAGACTCGGTGTGCCACACCTCCAGTGTCAACATTTTAAAACAATCCAAATTCTTTAAAATCATCTCTTTCAAAAGCCAAGGTTTAGAAAAACTTTTGAAAACCCAATTTTGAAAAAAATTTAAAAAGCCCATTCCACAGTCGAGTTTTGTAACCTGGTTCTGATACCACTAAACGTAACACTCGAAACCCGGCTTAGACATTATGGCTGAATCTAGCGTATCACATCGAAGTACTTTTTAGAAATAGGACTTGTCGTTAAGAATCTGAATTTAAGTTAAAACCCTTTTAGTTTTTATTGCTTGCGAAAATTTGGCAAATTAAGTTGTTACTAATTGAAATCAATTTGTCAAAACGATTGCCATATTTAACACCGTTGATTCCTTAAACTGAATAAAATCGTGGAAGCTTTTAAAACCTTGAAGTTTAAAATGCCTATTTTCTTTGAAAGCATTTATTATTTTGAAAACTCACATTTTCCTCGTCTAGCATTTAAGGTATGAAATCAAAGCCCAAATAAAAGTTAAAACCACAAATGGCCTTATTACATAACCAAAAACCCAATATGAAATTTAAATAAATAAAGTCAAAAGTAGAACATCAGCAATCGTGTGGCCACCTCCGAGTCCCTCCCAGCTCTAAGCTGTCTAAGACTGAGGATTACCTGTACAGTTAAAAGAAACAACGAGTTTACGAAAACTCAATGTGCAATCCCCTAATAGACAACAAAAATCAGAATATGTAAAACAGTCTGGGCTTTAGCCTTATAAAGTATCAGTACAGTCTGGGCCTAAGCCCAATACAGTATCACTACAGTGTAATGTAATTATGCATCCCACCTATATCCAGCCAGCACACCACCCGTACCAACCAACACACCATGTGGGGATATAAATTGATCCACCCAGCCAGCACACCAATATCACGGTGAAGCTGCTAATAACAGAAAACATGGAAGAGCCACTAGAATCAGAATACGTAGCAAAACCACTAGTACAGAACTTCCTCAAAATCAGTCCCCAACCCAACGCAGTATGTCATGTCATAAATGTTACGTGTATGCAAATTCATACTCAGTACTCTCACATATGTAAATCATAATTACATCAGTCATACGGAACATAAGGACATAATCGCCATTTTACCATATAGGGGCATTACGGTCATTTTACCCTACAGGGGCATTATGATTGTTTTGCCCTACAGAGGCATTAAGGTCATTTTATTTATTTTGGGGTTTCTACTCAGATAACGACCTCTCCGAAGGTCTACAGTTGCTTCGAACGATACAGATAACCTAAATGATCACAACGGTACAAATGGACCCAAGGCCCATTACTCGGCCCAAATGGGCCCACACGCTCGTGTGGCCCATTTAGCCCAAATTCAGTTACGCCTATGTGACCTGCATAGCCCAATCCAATATTTATCACTTACATTGGATTTAATCTGTATTGGGCCCACGAGCCTATTTCGGCCCAGCGTGGCCCATAACGGCCTAAGCCCACGAGAACACTCTTAGTAGCCTCTACAGTCTATCGCCCATGCTTTTTGGGCTCGGCTCAGCACACGAGCGATTGCATGCTCGTGAGGCCTCAAATGTTGAAGTTTCGACTTTTCAGATTTTGTCGATTCACAGTAAAGAAGGGTAAGAATACACACATTTTTGGCTTTTGTTAGTAACAGATTGGTGTACGATTGCACACCTTTTTACGCAACCACCTTAAACTCCTTAAGTGCCCAACCTACAACCGTCCCAACATACAGTCAGTCCATCATTTATCAGTGTTTAAAACACTTAACCCAAATAGACAATATCACAAACCACGATTGTACAAACTACGACTTGTTCCTTTCAATCATAATTTAAATCGATTACACCTTTCTTTGCAGATAAACTGCAATAACAAAAGATCTTAATAGGTGGAATCGATTATAGTTGAGGCTTAAACTCATAAATAATAACCTTATAGAAAAATAGGGCCATCCTACCTATGCCAATAAGCCAGGGTACCGAAATTACCTTAATCGATTAATGGGTGACAGGGTTTCGGTAGCTAGAGAATTTCTGCACTTTCACTCCTTGGAAACACCGATTCGTCAGAACACTTGCAGACCGAAATGATTTACCAATACTAGAGAAGAATAATATTCAGCCAACCACTACCCAAACTGCTTGAGAAAGATAAAAAAAGAATAACTTTCGATTTAGAAGCAGAACAGAAGAAAAAGGGAGAAAAATAAATGAATGGGGAAGAAGAAGGAAAGTTAGCTATGAAAGAAAATTGAAAGAATAATGGGGAAGAGGAGGAAGATGTGTTCGGCAATGTCAAGAGAGTAGCGAAAGAAGAAGAACAGTGTTCGGTAGAGAATGAGAAACGACTAAAAGAAAAACAATGTTGTGAGGGGCACAAACCTGAAACAACCAAATGCCAAAGTTGACTAAAGGAATTCGGCTACCACTTGCAAAAAGGAGAAAAGAACCCTGTTCCAAAACACTCACAAATATAAAAAATGGTCAGTTTTTTTCCCAATGACGAATTAGATATACCAAATGGCACCAACATCCCCACACTCATCAAACTCCTAATTCCTCTCCACAAATCTCTCCCCATGCAACTCGATTGGTGAAGGTGAAATAGTATCTCTCCCCCAAAAAAGCATGTTTTTTTTACCACCGCACAAAGAAAATATTTTGTTGCAAATGAACAAGATATTGAGGAATTGTCTATACGTAAAATCATAATTATTGATACAGGCCTTTTCCACATAAAAAGGGAATCTTTTGTTACAATAGAAACAGAAGTGATGTGGATTATTAAAGAATCGGAGTCGATTTGCTTTATAAAAAGAAGATACCAATGAACTTCTATGAAATGGTTTCACGGGATTCAGCCAATTGTCTTGATCGTGGGATATCATTGAGAAATAGGAATCCATGTTATCAAAAGATTTCCTGCGATTATTTCTAGTATAGAATGAGTCAATCATCCACTTTGGTATCTTATTGATAAAAAATGGTGATATTGTTCCTCTCCACGATTTCCTCCTTGATATCCTCCACCTATCACTCCACCACTCATCCATCAGAATTTTACTGCAACACAACCACTGACCGAACTAAGCTGTAAAATAAATACCTCATCTGTATTATGCCAACGCTTGAACCTCAGACCTCAAGGTTCCTTTACACGCCACCATGCCACTAGACCACAAGGCTTTTTGTGACTTAAAACAAGCGCAATTATTTTGTACTAAAGTCCAGATTCATTTAAGAGCTAATTTAATAAAAATTCTGCAAAGGCCAAGACTTGAACCCAGGCTTCTCAAACACACCAAATCACTTTATCCATTAAAACAAACATGAAAATTGTGTCACTTTCTTGCTTAACTAAAATATTAATGAGCAGTCTCCTAACCACTCCCATGCTCAAGGCCCAATACTTCTAGGCCCAATTCTGGGGCGTTACACTGAGGTTCAGCATTTGTTGCAAACTCTTATGTTTTACTTTCTGTTTAGCTCTTATAAGCTTCTGTTTAACTCATATGAGTTTCTGTTCAGCTCTTTTAAGCTTCTATTAAACTCTTATGAGTTTCTGTTCAGCTCTTATGAGCTTTTGTTTAACTCATATGAGTTTTCGTTCAGCTCTTACGAGATTCTGTTCAACACTTATGGGTTTTTGTTTAGCTCTCATGAGCTTTTGTTCAGCTTTTGAGCTTCTGTTAACAATGTTCTCAAATCCGTAACTCATTTTTCGAAAGGTAAAATATCTGGAGTTGTCTTGAATGATATATATATGAAGAATTGGTAAGAGAATGATATGTATTATGATATGTATATATATCAATATCTTTATATGTTGATACATGGAAATTATGTAAGTTGAGATGAGTAATAAACTTAAGTGTAACATGTTGAAATAGTAAGGTTATCGATGTTGAAATTATGTGAAATATGTTCAAGTACTTTAACAAGTGTTGTTGTTTGATGCTTAGGCAAGTCCCAAGCTATTGGTTGAATGATGATATGTTTAATTATAATATGCATTGCAATGGTAAATGCTCAAATCAAAATATGCTTGTGTTCATGAAAGAGTGGTAAGTTTTAAGTTATGTAATTTCTTAAGAAATGACTTATTATATGATTAATTTGAAAAAGGTTATGTTTAAATGCATTACCTTATGGCTATGGTTGAATGATATGCTTATGACTAGTGTGTTCTGCATATGGAATGAGTGTAGAAAGTAAAGAAATGTAAATGAAAATAAAGAAATTTGGAAGAGTTAAAGGTTGTTTAAAATCCTACTGTGCTAGGGATAATATGTATAAGTGATGTTGTGAATTTATTTACCTTGTAAGTTGATGAATATAGCCGCATGAGTATTGTGGTATCAATATTAGATTATTCTTGATATTTATAAATTTCATATTTGAAATGAATGGATATGGTTAAAGTTTATACAAGCTTACTAAGCATTTATTGCTTACGTATTTATTTTTTTTCTTTCCTTTTTAGATTATCGAAAGCTCGACTGGGTTGGAAACTTGTCGGAGTTATATCACACTACCAATCAGTTCTACCGGTACTTTCAGATGTTTTGATTTTGGTTATAATGGCATGTATAGGTATTTTGTTTAATGTTGACCTATATGTAATTTGTTGAGATTAGCCACTTATTTTCGATCGTTTTGGATGCCTAATTATGACTTGTTGATATGCATAATGTTTATTGTAGGTTGACACCAAATTGGGTGAGAAATATGGCTTGTAAATTGGCCTATTTCCGTCCACACGGGTAGAGACACGGGCGTGTGTCTCAGCCGTGTGTGACACATGGCCAGGTGTCACGACCGTGTGTGCCCTATATCTTTTAAAAGAAAGCAAGTCAGTGAGTTACACAGCCTTAGACATGGGTGTGTCTCTTGACCATGTGAGTCACACAGCCTGGTCACACGGCCATGTAACCCCTACAGTGTTGAAAATTTTAAATGTTTCTAAAAATTTTTCTAAGTTTTTGATTTAGTCTCAATTTGTTTCTAATGCATAGTTTGGGCCTCGAGGGCACGAAGGGGCAATATGTATGATTTTGATTTGTTTTTGACATGAATGCTATGTGATATGAAATGTTTTTATTTTCTGTCTATTTGATTTATAAACTCCTGTAATGCTTCGTAACCTTGTTCCGACGACAGATTCGAGTTAGGGGTGTTACATAAAGTTATTTTTTAACAAGCTTGTGAAATGACATAGTGGTCAAGTAACTTATAAAACTCCCATGTGAACCAAGATCAAGTCTATACTATCAATTTTTATAATTTTAGGAAAAAAATTGATCAACTTAATCATGCAAACCGTCCATGCATGTAACCCCTTATTCAAATTTTTCTAACTTATTTTTTTCAATTCTGTTCATGTTATGTTTTTGAAACTCCCATGTTAATTTACCTTCAATACAATCTAACTCCCTTACCTCCTCATGAATGTCATGTTGGAAGTTTGAATTTGGAATTTGAATTGGTTGTGTCGTTTCCCGGTTGTCATTTGCTAGCAACTTCTTTTGATTTTTTCATGCAATTCTCTTATTTCCTCCTTCCTTTCAACCACTGTGAGCCACCCTCTCTTGGAAGCTTTTCACTACTATTTACTTTATTTTATTTTTGTTGTTTGTCATCTATCATTTCTCCCCCACCTTTATTATTTTTGTACCACCACTTACTGCTGATAACTACCATACCCCACCACTACAAAAACCACATTGTGCCACCATCTCTTGTAAGTTTTTCACTATTTTTTACTTTTCCTTTTGTTGTTTGTCATCTATAACTTCTCCTACACCTCTATTATTTTTGCACCACCACTTGCCACTTATAACCACCATACCACCACTACAAAAACCACCTTGTGCCACTACTCTTCGCCAACTTTCACCTTTGTATCACCACTCTTAAACATTCTTTATTTTCTCCATTTCCTATTTCTTTCATTTTTTTCATTTAATTTCTTTTGATTAAAACAAATTGTTGTCCCTCTTCCATTCTTTTTCAATTTTTCTTTTTGATTCACCACCATTGTCTACTGTCATCTATATTCGAAAATTATGTATTTTTATTTAGTTCTCATTTCTTTTCTTCTACTTTCTTCCTAACATATTTTTTATTATTATGAATTTATAGTACTAATTTTTTCATCTTGTGGATTGTATATTCTCGCATCACTTCCGATCAAATCCCCGATTAAGTCGTAGCATTGTTCTGACTCACCTTTAGTATCTAAAAACGTAAGTATTTAAAGAAGTAAGTTTGATTCTGTATTAAGATTTTGATTGTCGCTGATGGTTGAGTGGTCATGCTAACCATGAATTATTTTGGATTGAAGGATTCTTTACCAATGTACCAAATCAATCATGAATTCAAGGAGTAATTCAATAATAAGTTTTTCAAGTATTTTTGAGGAGGAGTTTACACGATTTAGATTAGTGATTTTGGATCGTTTTCCAAAGGTATGTGTTTTATCTCATGCGATAAGTATAAAACATGTTTTGATTTTTTATTGACTTAATAATGTGAATTTTTTTTACAGGTAACATAAAGTAGTCAAATGTGCCAAAGGATTTTTTAGTTAAAAAAATAAGGTAAGTATTATGTTTTTTATCTATTTAATGATTGCTATGTGATTATTGATAAGTTATGATTTGTTCTAATTCTTATGGCATGTGACATTGCGACAGTTTTGATTAAATTGGTATGTTATCATTAAAATTTGATACATCTACTCTGCAAAGCATGGAATCCTATGCCTACTGATTTCTGTTAAATATCTAATCGTATGTTCAACATGCTTACTATTTTGATTCTATATTTTCATTTCATGTCACATTGCACGGGGTTGGGATGATGTTGTATGTAGGAAGTTCTAGCAGTTTAATGATCTACATTATTTGGTAGTTTAACCACATATATATTCTGCTAGCTTGACTGTAATTCTAGTGGCTTGATCATATACATATTCTAACTGCTTGTTTGCAATTCTAGTGGCACTACTCAAATTTATCTGTTGGTGTGTTTTGGATGGAAGAGTTCTAGAAAATTCTATTTGGCGTATAGTGGAGTTGGGTAGGAATTTTTTGAAAAATTTGCATTTCCATAAACATGCATTCTGAAGTCTGCAAATTTAAAATTTATGGGTTATTTATAATGAATTGATCTATTTGATATGTTGATTGTTTGTATTCTTAAGTTAAAACTCACAGTAGGCTTCCTAGCTCACTTTTAATTTTCCAAACCTTTTTAGATACTACTCGTGACTAGTGTCATGGGTTGCGAAGGGAAACTTGCAACCATGACGGACTTGTGCAATTTATCGCTTTTGAGGGAGGTCATTTGGCCCAATCAGATTGGTCCAGTACTTAGAGAGATTGAAAGCCCATCTCCGGAGCTTGGAAAATATGGAAAATAATCGTCAAAGATATGCTTGGCAAATATGAAAGGGGATCTTCAAAGATATGCGATCCTAGACTTTAATGTAATCTTTAAAAGATATGATTCTGTAATCTTAAAAATTTGATATCTTGATAGCTTTAGATCTTAGCCATTGATGTATTTCGATCTATACCGTTGATGTTGGAAAGGCTCAACTATAAATAGAGGCCTCTCCCCCTTATTGTATTCATTCAGTGATTAATAGAATTTTGAGAGCATTCACTCAAACTTTTCTCTCAAGTGTTCTTATTTTTCTGTGGCTTTTGTTCATCTTTTGAGATCGTTCTTACTTCGTTCTTCTGCTGTTCTTCGTGCGTTCTTGAGATGAGTCCCATTGAATCCTCAATTATTGTGGGATAGGCTGACTTAGGCGTTTTTGAGTGAAGGAACGCTTGAGGCCGCACAGATTGCTTGGGAAAACTCTAAGTCCGTGACAGTTGGTATCAGAGCCAGCGTTCAAAGACACTGTTGAATGATGTCGAAAGAAGCTGCTGAGAATGTTGATGGAATGGAGACTCGTGGGAGGGCTAGGAAAGCTAGCCGTTCGAGGGACATACTGTCGGCTTTGGAAGATCGAGTCGTCACTCTTGAAGAATTCGTGGGGGATTTCAAGGAGAGGGTTGATGATATCGATGATAAAGTCAATGATGGGTTGCAGTCTATGCAAGAGCAACTCAAACAGCATGTGTTGGATAACATTGAGAAGATGACGAGTAGGGATGCTGCCATCGAGACTATGATGGTTGGTAAGACTGATGCCATGGAGGCTATGTTGACGGCCTTGAAAGAGGAGATTGCGGAGCTCAAGGGTGAACCCACAATCTACAAGGCTACTTTGGGCAATGGAGGGTTGGCTGCTGTCACACCCAAGCCCAGCGTGGATGTTCCCAAGCCAAAGGAGTTTAAAGGAACAAGGTCCGCAAGAGAAGTGGACAATTTCCTGTGGGGAGTCGAGCAATACTTTCGTGTCAAGGGCATTGCTGATTATGCCACTAAGGTAATTACTGCTGCTATGTATCTTACTGACATTGCCTTATTGTGGTGGCGTCGTAGGTCCACCGATGTGAGACGTGGTGGGACAGAAATTAGAACTTGGAAGGAGTTTCAATACGAGTTCAAAGCGCAGTTTTACCATGAGTATGCCGAGGATGAAGCTCGGGCAAAGTTGCATCGGCTTTCGTAACAAGGCACTGTGAGGGAGTATGTGCAAGAGTTTAGCGAACTCATGCTTCAAATTTCTAATATGGGTGAGAAAGAGGCATTCTTTTCCTTCATGGATGGGTTGAAACCATGGGCGAAGCAAGAGTTGCAACGCCGAGGAGTCCAAGAACTTACCAAGGCCATGTCTGTAGCAGAACCGTTGGCTGAATTTGGTGGGAAGAAAGACAGGCCTGAGTCTTTCAAGCCTAAGTCCCAGCCAAAGGGAAATAGTGGGTGAGACAAAGAAAGGCCCCCTAGAAATGACAACGGTAAGAAGCCATGGGACAAAAGGAAGAGTGGGCCTATAAGGTACTTTCATTGTGATGGACCACACATGATTAAGGATTGTCCAAAGAAGGCGGTGCTCTCCGCTGTGGAAGCTAAAGCAGAGTCCGATGTGGAGGATAACAATCTTGGTTCAATACTAGGGGGTGTTGAAGACAAGAGGAGTCAGGGGCTGATGTTTGCGGACATCATGGTAGCTGGCAAAAAGTTGAATGCACTTGTCGACACAGGTGCATCTGATTTATTTATGTCCGAATGGGCTGCGCATAAACTTGGTCTCAAGATTGAAAATGATCCGGGTCGAATTAAGATGGTGAATTCGGAAAGTGTTCCAATTAAGGGGGTCGCAAAGGGAGTAAAACTCCAATTTGGCAATTAGACCGGTACGGCATCCATCAAGGTAATACCACTTGATGACTATGATTTTGTAGTTGGATTGAGTTTTCTTGATCAGGTTAATGCGACGATTTGTCCTTCCGTTAATTTCATGGTGATTTCAGATTCGAACCATCAATGTATGGTGAGATTGACAAGAAAGGGGAGCCTCGAAGGGAAAACATTGTCTGCAATCCAATTTGCTAAGGGAGTACGTAGAGATGAAGTCTCCTACTTAGCCACTTTGAAGATTGAGGAAACCGGTAAGACCGTGGGTGAGATCCCTAAGGAAGTGGGCCAAGTATTACAATCCTTTCGAGATGTGATGCCTGCAAAGTTGCCAAAGAATTTGCCACCTAAGAGGGAGGTGGATCATAGGATCGAATTGGTGTCCAGCATGGTGCCGCCAGCTAGGGCGCCATATCGTATGTCCCCACCGAAATTGGAGGAATTACGAAAACAGTTAAATGAGCTTTTAGATGCGGGATTCATTAGGCCATCTAAATCTCCGTATGGTGCACCAGTGCTATTTCAAAAGAAACATGATGGGTCATTACGGATGTGTATTGATTATCGGGCCCTAAACAAGATCACCGTGAGGAATAGGTACCCTATTCCCCTCATTGCAGACTTGTTCGATCAGCTTGGTAGTGCGAGATGGTTTACCAAGTTGGACTTGAGATCGGGGTACCATCAAGTTCGGATAGCCGAAGGAGATGAGCCAAAGACAGCTTATGTAACGCGGTATGGCTCGTATGAGTTTTTGATGATGCCATTCAGACTCACGAATGCCCCAGCTACATTCTGCACCTTGATGAATAAGGTACTTCAACCTTTCCTTGATCGTTTCGTGGTTGTGTACCTTGACGATATTGTGGTGTACAGTAAATCACTCAATGAACATGTGGAACATTTGTGGGAGGTGTTCCAAACTTTGAGGGAAAATGAGTTGTTCGTCAAAGACGAGAAATGCACCTTTGCTCAATGAGAGGTGCCATTTCTAGGCCACATTGTGGGAGGTGGCAAGATCCGGATGGATGAAAGCAAGGTTCGGGCTATTGCCGAATGGGAGACTCCAACTAAGGTGACAGAGTTGAGATCTTTCCTTGGGTTGGCAAACTACTATAGACGCTTTATCGAAGGCTATTCTAGAATTACCGCACCCTTGACGGACATGTTGAAAAAGGGTAAGATATGGGATTGGAACCCACAGTGTGAGAGGGCCTTCAATCAATTGAAGCAAGTAATGACAAGTGAGCCTGTACTTGCATTACCGGATTACTCGAAGCCTTATGAAGTATGCACAGATGCGTCAGATTATGGCATTGAGGGAGTACTGATGCAAGAGGGTCATCCCATTGCTTTCGAAAGTCGAAAGCTTAATGAGACAGAGCGGAGATATACGGTCCAAGAGAAGGAAATGACTGCTGTGGTGCATTGCTTGCGCACATGGAGGCATTACTTACTGGGTTCCAGGTTCGTGGTCCTTACCGATAATGTGGCCAACAGTTATTTTTTAACCCAGAAAAAGTTGTCTCCCAAACAGGCTCGTTGGCAGGTTTTTCTAGCGGAGTTTGATTTCACAATGGAATACAAGCCAGGAAGTGCCAACATGGTGGCTGATGCACTTAGCCGAAAGATGGAATTCGCGGCCATCAGTCAACTCGACGGGTCCCTATTGGAACACATTCGAGAAGGGTTGTCCCATGACCCCACAGCCAAAAGCTTGGTTGAGCTGGCCAATGAGGGGAAAACGAGGAGATTTTGGCTTGATGGGGAATTACTATACACCCATGGGCACCGCCTCTATGTGCCTCATTATGGGAAATTGCGCAATGAAGTAATGAAAGAATGCCATGATTCATGATGGGCGGGCCATCCGGGAATGCACCGTACCTTGGCCCTTTTGGAGGATTGATACTATTGGCCTCACATGGGTGAAGATGTGGAGTCCTATGTGAAGACTTGTCTAGTATGCCAACAAGACAAGGTTGAGTTAAAGAGTCCCACCGGCTTGCTACAACCCTTGCCCATTTCGGAAAGGCCATGGGAGAGTGTATCCATGGACTTTATTGTGGGTTTGCCTAAGTCTGACGGATTTGCAAGTTTTCTTGTTGTGGTAGACAGGTTTTCAAAGTATGCGACGTTTATTCCTGCTACCAAGGAGTGCCATGCTGAGGAGGCAGCTCGCCTATTTCTTAGACACGTGGTAAAATATTGGGGAGTGCCATTGTCTATTATCAGTGATCGAGATGGGAGATTTACGGGCCGGTTCTGGACGGAGCTGTTCAAGTCAATGGGCTCAGAATTGAACTTCTCCACAAGCATGCATTCACAAACTGACGGGCAAACTGAACGAGTGAATGCATTGTTGGAGACTTATCTCCGACACTATGTGAGCGCCACGCAAAGGGATTGGCCCAAGTTGTTGGATGTTGCCCAATTTTCATACAACTTGCAGCGAAGTGGGGCAACTAACCAAAGTCCGTTTGAGATAGTGACGGGCCAACAGCCACTCACACCCAACGCTGTTGCGACCCGTTATACAGGCCCAAATCCTGCTTCGTATCGATTTGCGAAGGATTGGCAAGAAAAGAATGACTTGGCTAGGGCTTGTTTACACAAAGCAAGTAAGCGCAACAAGAAGTGGGCCGATCAGAATCGAAGGGATGTGCAGTTTCAAGTGGGGGACTCAGTCCTTGCCAAACTACACTTGATGTTGCGATATACGGGTTTGCACAAGGGGCTTGTGCTAAAGTATGAGGGGCCGTTTAAAGTCTTGAAGAGGGTAGGCAATGTGGCTTACAAACTTGAGTTGCCAACAAAGCTGAAGCTCCATCCAGTGTTCCATGTAAGTATGCTCAAGCCATACAATGGGGATCAAGAGGATCCAAATCGAGGCAAGTCAGAATGAGCACCAATGGGGGTAAAAGTCTCTTATGACCGAGAAGTTGAAAACATTGAGGCAGATCGTGTGGTAAGACGAAGGTATCATCGGCCACGACATGAATACTTGGTACGATGGAAAGGATTACCTGATAGTGAAGCAAGTTGGGAACCTGCCGAGGCATTGTGGCAATTCCAAGAGAAGATAGCCCAGTTCCATGAGGGGGACGCGACGAGGGCGTCGCTAGAACAAGAGGGGGAGAATGTCATGGGTTGCGAAGGGAAACTTGCAACCATGACGGACTTGTGCAATTTATCGCTTTTGAGGGAGGTCATTTGGCCCAATCAGATTGGTCCAGTACTTGGAGAGATTGAAAGCCCATCTCCAGAGCTTGGAAAATATGGAAAGTAATCTTCAAAGATATGTTTGGCAAATATGGAAGGGGATCTTCAAAGATATGCGATCCTAGACTTTAATGTAATCTTTAAAAGATACGATTCTGTAATCTTAGAAATTTGATATCTTGATAGCTTTAGATCTTAGCCATTGATGTATTTCGATCTGTACCGTTGATGTTGGGAAGGCTCAACTATAAATAGAGGCCTCTCCCCCTTATTGTATTCATTCAGTGATTAATAGAATTTTGAGAGCATTCACTCAAACTTTTCTCTCAAGTGTTCTTATTTTTCTGTGGCTTTTGTTCATCTTTTGAGATCGTTCTTACTTCGTTCTTCTGCTGTTCTTCGTGCGTTCTTGAGAGGAGTCCCATTGAATCCTCAATTGTTGTGGGATAGGCTGACTTAGGAGTTTTTGAGTGAAGGAACGCTTGAGGCCGCACGGATTGCTTGGGAAAACTCTAAGTCCGTGACACTAGGACTTGGATAGTACATCGATGGGAGTCTTTCAAAATAAGATTTGATAAAAATATTTTATAATTATTTAGGACTTGTTTGGACTTTGCACTATTTTTACTTATTTTGAACTATGACATGGGGATTTTATTTTGGTAATTTATTGCATGCATAAACTTTGAATTCTAAACTATTTATTTTAGTGAACAAAATATTTTATCACATTAAAAATGTTTTTAAACAAAAAAAAATTATTTATTCTACTACAAAGTTTGATAATAAAATTTTGTGAAGTAATGTTTTCAATTTGAAAACAAGTTTTTTTTTTCAAAACAATCAAAATATAACAATATGAGTTAAAATGTAAATTTAATTCAACTAAACAAGTTTTAATAAAAATCTCGATGACAACCTTCTCTTTAAAAACGAGCAATGTTTTTAAAAAGATAAGTTATACACAATTGATTTGGAAGTCATTTCTTGGTTGTGGTTGTAACTTTCAGGATTTGGCCATAATGTCTAGGTCAGATTTGATGGTATTAGAGCTCGAGTCTAAAAATCAGATTGTGGATTTTAAATGTAGTCTACATGCATGTTTTAAAGGGTATTTTGGGAAAAAAATTAAAAATAAATTTTCAAGAATCCGATACTTTGATGTTGATTTCTCTTTAAATACTATTACTGAAAAACTATGGTTAAGACTGAAAATATTACTGTTATTAAAATCTTGAGAAAAAGACTATAAATGTGTGAGAATAATTAAGAACCTTATTTCTAAACTGTAGATCTTCATAGAACTCTAAAATTTGGAAATTGAAAATGAACACTCACAAAATGCAAAATCGTGCAGCACGTAGTCGCGTGGCTCAAGATGAGTCATCTGCGTCACAAGTGCATACGCCAAATCTTGGAGTCGACCCTACCGAGAATGCACCTATTGCGGATAATGTGAATCAGGAGCCTGAAGAGCCTATTACTAAGGATCTGAATTTAGAGCCTATAGATGATATTGTATCTCAGGCTATGTTAAGAGTGTTGCAATAGGTTGCCGGAGCCCAAATTGGCATTAGGTACTGGAGTTTTGTGACTGAGAGGCTTCGTTCTAATGGAGTCAAGTTGTTTAGGGGAGTTTTTTGGACGACCCTTATCGATCAGTTCATTGTTTCTTTATCGGTGACATCTTAATTTACTCTAGAACTAAATCTGAGTACGATGAACACCTGAAGGTTGTTCTGTAAATTATCCAAGAGAAGAAACTTTTTTCCAAGTTAAACAAGTGTGAATTCTGGTTAAAGGAATTTATATTTCTTAGTCATATAGTGTCTTTTAAATGTATCCATGTGGATCTTAAGAAGATTGATGCTATTGTGGAATGCAAACAGCTTAGGAGTATGTCTGAGATCTAAAGTTTTCTTGGGTTGGATGGTTATTACTGAACATTTGTCAATGGATTTTCTTTGATTGTTACCTCTTTAATGAAGTTGTTATAAAAGAATGCTCCATTTAGATGGACAAATGATCGGCAAGCCAACTTCGAGAAAGTTAAGTTTATGTTAACTGAAACACTTGTTCTGATTCAGCCTAAGTTGAAAAAAGATTATGTGGTATACAGTGATGCATCTCGCACTGGTCTTGAATCTATGTTGATCCAGGATGGCAAAGTTGTATATTATGCTTCAAGGTAGCTCAAGCCACATGAGTGTAATTACCCAGCTCATGACTTAGAGTTGCCAGCAGTGGTTTTCGCACTTAAAATCTGGAGGCACTATCTGTATGGTGAGAAGTGTATTATCCATAAAGATCACAAGAGTCTTAAGTATCCACTCACCCAAAAAGAGTTGAACTTAAGACAACGAAGGTGGGTTGAATTTCTTAAAGATTATAATTGTACTATTGAGTATCATCCCGATAAAGCCAATGTGGTAGCTGATGTTCTGAGTCGTAAGGCAATAACCGAACTTAAAGCTATGTTTTCTAGATTGAGTATGTTTGGGGATGGTGGTATTCTGGAAAAGTTTCAAGTGAAGCTCATTTTGGTTAGCGAAATAAAGGAAAAGCATCCTCTGGATGTTTATTTGTTACCTCAATTTAAACAGGTTGAGGATGGTTCAACGGATGATTATGAGTCCTGTGTTAGTTTAAGAGACTGAAGGTAAGGTTAAGTTGATTCAGGATAGATTAAGAACGGCTTTTGATAGGAAAAAATCTTATGTGGATCTGAAAATGAAAGACATCGAGTACTATTTGGGGGATAGGGTTTTCTTAAAGGTATCTACATGGAAAAAACTGTTGAGATTTGGATAGAAGAGCAAGTTGAGACTTAGGTTTATTGGGTCTTATCAGATTCTGAACATAGTTGGACCAGTGGCTTATCAGTTGGAGTTACCACCAGAGACGAATCGTATCCATGATGTTTTTCACGTCTCTATGTTAAGGTGGTATCATTCTACTTATCTCATGTGGTTTAGGTTAAGGAGATTGAGGTGAAATTGAAATTTTCTTTTGAGGAGGAGCCTGTTAAGATTCTGGATTGCGAGATTAAGGTTATGAGAAAGAATCAAATTCATTAGGTCAAGGTTCTATGGCAAAATCATGGTTTTGAAGAAGCCACGTAGGGGCTAGAAGACTCATTTCGTCAACAATACCCTCATCTATTAAAAACAGGTAAATTTTGAGGATGAAATTTTTTTAAAAGAAGGTAGAGTTGTCACACCCCAAGTCTTAAGTAGTTAATGTTAGTTCTTTAACAAGCTTGTGAAATGGCATAGTGGTTAAGTAGCTTATGAAACTCCCTAGTAAACCAAGTTCAAGTTTCTATACTCTTAATTTTAATAATATTTGGACAAAAATTTGGTCAACTTAAGCATGAAAACCATCCATGTATGTAACCCTTTATTCAAATTTTTGTAACTTCCTTTTTCAATTCTATTCATGTTAATTCACCTTCAATACAATCCAACTCCCTTGTCTCCTCATGAATGCCATGCTGGAAGTTTGAATTTGGAATTTGAATTGGTTGTGCTTGGTTGTGTTGTTTCTCTATTGCCATTTGGTAGCAATTTCTTTTTATTTTTCATACAATTCTCTCATTTCTTCCTCCCTTTCAACCACTGTGAGTCACCCTCTCTTAGAAGTTTTCACTACTTTTTACTTTATTTTCCTTTTGTTGTTTTTCATCTATCACTTACCTTATGCCACTACTCTTTGCCAACTTTCACCTTTGCATCACCACTATTAACTCTTTTGTCTTTTCTCATTTTCCTTTTTCTTTCATTTCATTTCATTTCTTTTGATTAAAACAAATTGTCATCTCTCTCCCATTCTTTTCCAATTCATCTTTTTGATTCACCACCGCTGTCCACCATTTTACACCATCGTCCGCCACTGTTTGCCAGCGAAAATTGTGTATTTTTATTTAGCTCTCCTTTCTTTTCTTCTACTTTCTTTATAACATATTTTTTTTATGAATTTATCATACTAATTTCTTCATCTTGTGGGCTGTAGGTTCTCACATCAGTTCTGATCAAATCCTCGATTAATTCATAGTGTTGTTTTGACTTACCTTTAGTATTTGATTAGGATTTTGATTCTCGTTGATGGTCGAGTGATCATGCTAACCACGAATTATTTTGGATTGAAGGATTCTTTACCAACATATCAAATCAATCACGAATTTAAAGGAGTAATTAAATAATAAGTTGTTTAAGTATTTGTGATAAGGAGTTTATAGGATTTAGATTGGTGATTTTGGATCGTTTGTCAAAGGTGTGTGTTTTATCTCGATAAGTATAAAACATGTTTTGATTTTTGATTGATTTTATAATGTGAAAATTTTTACAAGCAACTTAAAGTGGTCAAATGTGCCAAAAGATTATTGAGTTAAAAAAAGAAGGTAAGTATTCTATTTTTATCTGTTTAATGATTGTTATGTGATCATTGATAAGTTATAATTTGTTCTAATTCTCATGGCATGTGACATTGTGACAGTTTTGATTAAATTAATTTGTTATCATTGAAATTTGATACTTCTATTCTGCAAAGCATGGAATCCTATGCCTACTGATTTCTGTTAAATATTTGATTGTATGTTCAACATGCTTATTGTTCTGATTCTGTATTTGCATGCCATGTCACATTGGATGGGGTTGGAACAATATTGTACGGAGGAATTTCTGACAGTTTAATGATCTGCACTACCTAGTGGTTTAACCATATATATGTTTTGGCAGCTTAACTTCTGGTAGCTTGACCACATATATCTATTAAGGCAACTTGTTTGTGATTCTGGTGGCACTGTCCATATTTATCTATTGGCATGTTTTGGATGAACGAGTTCTGGAGAACTCTATTTGGTGTGCAGCAGAGTTGGGTGGGAATTTTTGAAAAATCTGCATTGTCATAAACATGCATTCTAAAGTCTACAAATTTAAATTTTGTGAGTTCTTTATAATGAATTGATTTGTGTGATATGTTAACTGTTTGTATTCTCGAGTTAAAACTCACACCAAGCGTCCTAGCTCACCTTTTATCTTCCAAACCTTTTCTGATCTTACTCGTGCCTAGGACTTGGATAGTACATCAAAGTGAGTCTCTTGAAATAAGATTTTATATAAGTATTTTATAATTAACTAGGACTTGTTTAGATTTTGGATTGTTTTTATTTGTTTTGAATTGTGACATAGGGATGTTACGTTGGTAATTTGTTTGCATGCATATACTTTGAATTTTTTAAATTGTTTAATTATTTATTTTAGTGAACAAAATGTTTTATCACATTAAAAATGTTTTTAAACAAAAATACAATTTTTTTCATTTATTCCGCTACAAACTTTGATAATAAAATTTTGTAAAATAGCGTTTTCAATTTGAAAACAAGTTTTATTTTTCTTTCAAAATAATCAAAATGTAACAATCTGAGTTACAATGTAAAATTACTTAAACTAAACATGTTTTAATAAAAATCTCGATGACAACATTCTCTTTAAAAACAAGAAATATTTTCAAAAAGATGAGTTAAATACAATTGATTTGGAAATAATTTCTTGGTAGTCATTGTAGCTCCCGAGATTTAGCCATAACGTCCAGGTCGGATTTGGGAGGTTACATTAATTTTTTATTATGTTTGCATTCACTTTGGGAATGCCACAGATCTAGTAGGACGAACTTCTAAACGTCGACATAATTTTTTTTATTTAAACTATATATAATCTCTCAGTGTTTCATCAAAAAACACCTACTTCAAGTTATTTCAATTGATTGAAATCTTTATAGTTCAATAACTCCACAAATTTGGATGAAAGTACGAAATCAATTTAAAGACAAATTACTGCCTCACAATACATTCATATAAATATCGTTTAGATAATATAAGTTCTTTAGCATCATAAAAATAAACCAATAAGATCAACCAAAGAGAACCATAATTGCTTCATTTATAAATAGGGCACACAGAAAATCATTTAATAATTTTGATATATACCAAACTAATCATAATTCAACTATCAAAGAAAACTAATCATAATTCAACTATCAAAGAAATTAAATAGAACATGAAAAACATTAAGCCTAAGCAAAGAGGATTTGATCCTACAAAAATAAGTTATCAAAAAGTAAAATATACCACAATTGAAAACAATAGTCAAAATATATAAACTTTTTACCAAATTTTAAATTTACCTATGCTTGTACAACGATAAATCAAAGATTAAGAATAAAAATTAAGATTCATTCTGAAATCAAATATTTTAACAACGTTAACAGTATAGAAATAAAACAAATTAATAAGACAGAATCATTAAATAAAAACTTCTCGCAAATGTCTGCATCTTATCATCTAAAACTTTAGATAAAGAATCTTGTTGTATAAATCTGACAAGGGCTTGTAAAGAATGTGATTAGCATAACTTTGAATATTTTCCGACCTTTTTCAGCTTTGTTTTTCTTCTATGCAACAGTAAACTTATGGACTTATAAATATCTTAGCATGAGATATTAAAAATTCTGGAGTAGTCAAGCAGGTAAAATTGACTAACGTCTGAACTTGGTTGGGAGATTGAATCTTGCTACTGGCATTGGGTTTGATTTTTTTTTTCTTGAATCAGATGCGATTGGTTTTTCAGTTTCTTCACATATATGGTATTCAAAGGTTTGGATTAGGCGATTGGTTTTGGGTTAAAATTTGAAAGTTGGGGCGCTGGGTCAATCCTAGCAGAGTAATAAAATTCTTTTATCAGAATCACAAAATTTAGTAAAGGACTTAGAAGGGTATTGTTAAGAAAATTCCAAAATTGTGAAAAGAATGGCTATCAAAGATTTTGAAGAGGAAAAAATCAAGAATGTGTTATGAAATAAATAATGAAAAAAATAAAAGAATAAAGAAATTGGATAGTAAAAGAGAATACGTATTTTATTTATCAATGAGATGTTTACAAAATTTCTTTAAAGTCTATTTATATACATAATATAAAATTTTATTTACTGGACATTAAAGTCTCAAATTTATTTTAATTGATATCCACTTAATAATGAAATATTTAAAGCAATTTTTAAATTTAATTTAATATAAAATTGATTTATACAGTATACCTTCTTATTTTCATTTTAAGGTTTCATATTAATTTTTTTAAGTTTTGGAAATGATTCTTTTTCCAGGTTTCACGATAACTTTTTTTTTCTAGTTATATATATATAATATATTAGATTATATATGATTTTTAGATATTTAATCCGTAAATAATATATATTGGAGTAACTTTTGATTTAACTAAAGTTGAAAGGTGTAAAAAATCATCAATTTTTTTAAATTTTTTTTATTTAATTGGGTATTTAAACTTTCAATATGCATAAAAAAATCTCAAATTTAAAAAAAAAATTTAAGTCCCTATTTTTTTCCACTTATTGTGTATTTGAACTGTCAAATAGTATTAAAAAAGTCCTCAAAATTTTTCAAAAAAAAAAGCAATTAAAACCCTTCTTTTTTTGCACTCAATTGCCAAAATACATAAAAAAGCCATTTGATCGTAAACTTTAACAATTGACTGTGTGACAAAAAAATTATAAAAAATAAAAATTATTGAACTTTAATAAAAAATATAAAAAATATTTAAAATTTACTAAAAATTCAAAAAATATAAAAATCGTAAAAAAATATAAAAATTTGTAAAATTTTATAAAAATCATAAAAAATTATAAAGTGCATAAAAAACTATTTAACCATTAACTTTAGCTGTTAACCGTTAAAGTTAGCTATCTCCAGTTTTTTTTTAATTAAAGCCATCACGTGTTGCAACACAACGTGACATGTGGTGAAAAATGATAAAAATAAAAATCAATAGAAGTTATAGAAAATTTATAAAATGCTTATTTTTGTAGGATAATTTTTATAATTCTTTTAAAAATTTTATGTTTCTTTACATTTTTTATCATTTTCTTATGAATTTATAAAATTTTATATTTTTTTATATTTCTATATATATATTATAATTTTTATGATTTTTATGATATTTTTCTAATTTTTAATAAAAAATAAATATTTTTTATATTTTTTATTATTAAAATTTAATAATTTTTATAATTTTTATAACTTTTATTAATTTTTATTTTTTATCATTTTTTGCCACATGTTACGCCTTGGTTGTAATATGTGGTGACTTTAACTGAAAAAATTAGGGGCGGTTAGCTTTAATGGTCAAAGGGCATTTTTTATGTATTTTTGTAATTGAGTGCAAAAAAGAAAAAAAAGAGGAACTTAATTAATTTTTTGAAAAAATTTTAGGGTATTTTTGATACATTTTGGTAGTTCAAGTACTAAATTGAGTGAAAAAAATAGGGGCTTATTACTTTTTTTTAAAAATTTAAGGGCCTTTTTAATACATTTTGAAAGTTTAAGTATTTAATTGAGTGAAAAAAAGGACTTAATTACTATTATTATTTTTTAAAGTTTAAGAGCTTTTTACAATTTACACCCTTAATCCTTTAACTAATCAGTTAATTAAAAACAATTATAATTGGGGTAAAATTAGATATTTAATCTGTTAAAATCACATTAATATATTAGTTATTAACATTTTAAATGCAATTAAAGTGTTTAATGGAATATAATTGCCTCATAAAAATATGCGAGCTATAAAAAGTTGATTATAAAAAAATTAAATAGCATTTAATATCTTTTAAAAAAATATGTGAGTTAAAAAAATTGATTATTAACAGTTTAAATAGTATTTAATATATAGTTATAAAAATATAAAATGATATAGTTATTACGTCAGAGATCTTTTTGCTGCTGCAAAGAGATGTTGGTTGTGAATAAACTTACCCACCCAGAGGTTGGAAGTTATGATCGAAAAATGAAAGGATTTGTATAAAATATAATATCTGAAAAATTAGATTAAATAAAATTTAAGATTTGTTTTTTATATGAGTTGAATTTTAGGTAAAATTTTTTTAACTCAAGTTCGGCTTGAATATTGTGTTATAAAATAATATTATATTAATTATATATGTTAAGTAATAATTATATATATTTATATTAAACTACTAATTCAATTATAATTAAATCGATTACATAAGATTTAAAAAAATTATCTAACTAAATAACCCAAATTAAAATATAAAATATAAAATTTTAAATTTTAAATTTAATAAAATAAAGTATTTATTATATTTATTTGTGTTTTTTTAATATAATAAAATATTTATTATATTTATGGTATTTTTGAATATAAATATTTTTTTAATGCATTAAAAAATTTTATTTTAATCTTTTTTTAGTACGTATTATATATTGTTAAAAAAGTTAATTTTAAATAAAATTAATTTTAAGAAAATTAAATATGAAAGAACTAGATTGAGTTTGAATTTACTTTTCCTAAAACAAATCGATTTAAATAAAAAAAACAAACTCATTTTTTAAACTAAGCTAAAACTTAAAAAAATAATCTAAATATCTTATATACACCCAACTCGACTCACTGAGTAATTTTAATTGTGAATGTGAGTGAAAACGTTTGGTAGAAATTTCCACACATACTCCATAGTATAATTTAATGATGTTGGTTTGAAAGTACAAAGTGGTCAGAAGAATGCTTTGGAAAGCAATGAAAATAGAAAACCAAATACGTACAAACCAGTCCACCTCCAATCTCATCGTTGTGTGTTGGGCTGGAATATAATTTCCTTCCATCTTCCCTTGGCTCTATGTATCCATTTATTATTGGTCAACATGGGATTAAATTCCAGTCAGATGTCCCTACCACTTAAATATTCATTTCTGCAATGACTTTTAAGCAAGATATATATGCCATTTCGATGGAGGCCCTTCGTAATGCATTTTGGTTTCCAGTATTAAAAAAAAAATTAATGTACAATAAATTAAAGAAAAAATTATTATTATTTTATTATTAAAATTTAGTCTTTATATATTAGTAAGAGATAAACATAATGCGTCATGTACACTATCTAATTATACCATTAACTATACTATTTTTTAAAAAATAGAAAAAGTAAAATATGCATGCATCCATAATTCTTTAACCGATGTAACTAGTGTTAAAAAACTAAAAGTTTGGGGTATTGACAAAGTAAAAATTTGGAATAAATTAATTAGAGGGGATTGACTCAGTGGCAGCACTGCCTGATATCAGCCTTTCCTAATTAACTATACTACCAAATTCTTAATTCCTTCGATAGACGACGCTTTAGTTTTCAAATTCAACATTAACCCAATAAGACGGGTGGATCTGTTCAAACTTCAAACCATCTAAAAGAAAACATTACTTCTAGCCAAATTAAAGAAATATGCTGAATTTTTTAGATATTTAAAGATTTATGTCTTTTTTTATATTTTTATCGAGATATATTGTTTTTAAAAAGATAAATAAAACACATTCTACAGGACACGTTTTTATGTCAACAGTAATTTTTCCCCTAACGGTCACAATTCCAACAGCTACATTAATACCCCAACAACCATATATTTTTCTATATAAACCCTTCCAAACTTCTTTTTAAAAAAAATTTTTTAAACTCATTTTTTAATTTTCAATTCTCTCAATAATTTCGTTTTAAGTCTTTCTCTGAATCCTATTCTCTTGGGTTTTATTTGATTCATTATAATTTGTAAAATAACAAATTAGCTTATTCGTCTGGATGACAAACATATCTCCGGTGTTTAATTTACAAATAGTAAGAAAATATTATTAAATTATTTAATTTCAATTAGTTAATTATTCCTCTTTTTTGCACCGCACAATAACTCGTCCCTGCCCGAGATCTTGTTACCCCCAACTCTGTCACAGATTATAGTAACAAGCTCGTCGCCTTTGGTGATTATGCATAAAATGAATTACTTGATTATACTCAAAGACCCCTATATTTTTCGTCTTTAACTTTTGTTGAGTTTTATAAAACATTCTCCTTTGATGAGGTAAAACTCGTTGTCGTGGCCGCATAACCACTGCCAACTAGGGTTCATATATGCTTCATCACTTGATAGCATAACCTTTGTAAAATTGAAGCCCTAGTAAAACTTCAACTCAGGACAGTATAATTACTGTCAACTGAAACTTTGAGTTGCGATGCGATCCGACTTCTCAAGGTGATGACTCTATATTCACATGGCAGATGAAAATTGTAGGTCGCTGAGCTCCATAACATCGTTGTCAATGCAAACATACCTTAAAACTATAACAATTTCTATCTTAAACACAAACAAAATAAATATATAAACTTCTAATTTTCAATCGCAAGAAAAAAAAAAGAAAACAAAACAAGTTTCAACAAAGTGAAAACGCATCTTACATGGCGCATTTTCATTCTCTCTCCTAAAAACACACTTCCAACGACAACAAAAAAAAATTCAACTAAGTGAAAACGCGCCCTATATGACGTGTTTTCATTTATCTCTCCAAAAACAACATATCCCGATAAATATAAAAAAATAGCGCAAATCCTTAAATTTTTTTTAAAAAAATTCAGCATATAAGTTTAACTTGGCCAATTATTTTCCGCTGGATTTTTTTATACAGTATGATTAAAGCATAATAATTTTTTTTGGTCCTCCAACTTTATATATTTTAGTCTTTTATTTAAAATTTTTCTAATCTTTGAATTTATATTTTTTTTTGTTAAATCATCCCAAAATGGATGAAAAAATTAATATTTGTTAATTTTACTAATGTGAGTCGTGACATACACGAGGATAACATGTCAAGATTTAATTATCTTTTTAAAATATTAAAAATATTTTTATAATTTTTATTCCTTTTTAAATAATTTTAATGATTTTTAATTTTAAAAAATAATTTTTATAATTTTTTTGAAATTTAAAAAAATTAAAAATTAATTAAATGCTGACATGTTATTCACGTGGCAATTCACATGTATGCCATATCAACAAAGTTAAAAGACATTACATTTTCCATTTATTTTTGGGTCAGTTGACAAAAAATGTATACTTAAAGACAAAGAGAGAGAGAGAGAGAGAGAGAGAGAGAGAGAGAGAGAGAGAAATTAAATAATTAAAATGATTTTTTTTGTAAAATTAAAAGGCCAAAAGAGTCATTATGCCTACAATTAAAAATGAGATAAATGTCTCATTTGTTTATATATTATTTTTTTCTACTATAATTTATGAGACACGTACACTTAACACACTCGTAAAGCCTAAAAAACTTGAAAAGTTATATATAAGATTGTTTTCTTTACTCCTATAAATATATATATACTATTATTTACACTAAATTTTTATAAAATTATTTTAGTTTATACAATTTTATCATTTTTATTTAATTTGAAATTAATATTTTGTTTACATGAATCAATTCATACCATCAAAATGAATTAATATATTTAATTATTTATTTAGTATTAAAAATTAAAGTGTTAAAAATTTTAAAATAGTGTACTTAATTTGAAACCTGGATAAGGATATTATAAGGAAAAATATTTGTTATATTTTTAATTAAATTTTTAGACCCACAAACCATGTATTTGAGTGACATATAATTGTATGATATAGTGTAGTAAAAATAAAATATGAAAGTTTTCTAACTCTAATACTAGTTTACCGAATAATTACTCTTGTTCTTAATCTAAAACATTATGCGTACAAACAATCTATTATGTCACATTTACTGAATTTATAATCATAAAAAGGTGTTGATTATTTAATTTATGCAAAGGTTCTTGTCACATTTCTCCTAAGTAATTTAATTGCTATATTTTGGTTAAATTCTCTCAGTTGTTACTTGAATTTATATTTTTACATTTAACTATAAATGTCCAACCTCACATTTGGTTAAATAAGGTAAGTGGTTATATTCCATGAGATTTTACGAAGCATTTTGCTTAATGCGTCATTGTTTCTTGCGTGTAGATTTGAGTAGAGATCATGAAGCCAACTTATCTCCTTGAATCACATCACCATTGCGAGACTCAAAGAGTATGAAACTTTGACATCTGTAGTTGTGGCTCCTTAGTGGCATGTACTTAGGGGTTCAGTTATGTTGTATATATACTAATTTTATATTACTAGAAGGTCTCCACGTTGGAGGTTATTAAAGCTTGAATTCGAAACTATATTTCGAATGATTTCCAATGATTTGGACTTAGAGCCATGGTTGAATGTTAATTAACTTCTAGATGCATGTATGTAATTTAACTAACTATTTGATATATTTTGCTTATTGTCTGAATATGATATATTTTTAGATGGTTATGTGATCACTATATCATGTTTGAATGATTTCACTAGTGTCTTAAAGCTTTTTTAATGCTGTATCATATGTTGGTTATGTTTGGGTGTGGTTTCGAATGGTTTAGAAGTGTTTTAGTATCTAATTTTTGGTTCCCTGCTCCAAGGTCTCGAGACATGGCACTTATGTCTGGAGACATAAAAGTTCAAGGCTAAAAATCTACAGTGGACAAGGTCATGTCTTGAGACATTGACCCTAAATCTAGAGAAATGAGGACAATGTTTAGAGACATGCCCTACTAAACCTACACAACTTGATTTTTTAGTTGTTTTGAGTTATCGAAAGTTTGTTTTATGCATTTATCATGTCCTAACACCAAGAAAAATTATTCAAAAATATTTTAGAATGTGTTCAAAGATTTGAATATGACAAATGATTTTTAGTGGATTTTACTAAATTGATTAAATGGTGATTTTGGTTAGACAAAAAATAGTATACGCTTAGGACGTCTCAATGTGACATCACTTGATCGTGTTAGCTGGTAGATTGGGTAAGGGGTGTTATAATGATAGAATCAATCGACATTGTGGTACATGATGAATACGTCAAGTGTAAAGGTTTATTTTAAGATTTTGAAATTGTTGAGCTTGAAACTGACAAATCAGAGTCTGAAAGTTCAAATGTGGCAATTGTTGCCCAACCATAACCAATGATTGTTATGTAGAATGAAAATCGATGATTGTAAAATTTGCTTGTTACACTTTTATGGTTAAACCTAAGAAAGTAGAAGAAGCCCTATAAGATGAGTTACAGACCCAAAAAATAAAAGAGGAAATGTTTCAATTTCAAATGAATGATTGTCACACCCGGTTTCCCCTATGGACTTAAACTTAAATTGGAGTTAGAAATTCGATTGTACAGAAATAGAAATTTGTGGACTCTAACAAGATATTTAGAAACTTAAGTGGCTGGTTAGGGAATAGTCAATGTTCAATATTGGTTCAGTTAGATTGGAACAGATTGGTTCCATAGTAGGGGACATGGTTAGAATTTAGTAGCAACAATAGTCTGTGAAGACCGTGTCGATGGGGTATATATATAAGTGTGGGTGTGTGAAACAGAATCCCTCTCAATTATGCTTCCCCAAAATCTTTTTCTCTAAGATTTTTCTTCTTCAGTCGCTCAGAATAATAAGGGGATGTAGCTGAAGGAAGCTCTGCATGTTGTAGTCATCGTGTGATTTGGAATCTAGAAGTAGAGAAATTGGGAACTGGTAAGTTTCCTTTTCCCTCTGAACTTATGGATGGAAGAAAATAAGTAAAGTAATAAGAACTCTCAAAGCTTTTGAATAATTGTGGATTATGGGTTTTAAGGGTTGAACACCTTTAGTTTAACTAATAAATGGTTGACATTCTTAGCTGCTCGGACGGAGGCTGCTTTGGCTTTTGAACAAGCTAAGCTGTCAAGGATAAGAAAACAAGGTAAGTTTGTGCACTTGGCCTTCTGGTTAATTAATGTTGTTGTGTGAACTTGCTAGTAATTTTCTGATCATTTAATATTAGATAGTTTTTGAATGGTTATATGGCGTGATGTATACATAATGATATGCTTGAGTATTGTATGCTTGTTACGATAGGAAAAATGGTTAGCGGATTAAATGAAGTTAGGATTCGAAAAAAGGTGATTCTACTAAATATCGCCATATGGTGTTACTGAGTGCACCCGTGATGATCGAAGCTCTAGGCCCTGCGGAGGGGACACTGTGGTCTTCGAGCATCAAGGTGAGGAAATATGTGATGGAGGAATGGGAGGTGGAATCGAGAAATTGGAATTCCATTAAGATTTCGTCATTTGGGATTGTTGGGAGCATACCACGATATATAAAGCTTCGAGCCTTGTGGAGGGAAACTTCGGTGTTTGAGCATCAGGGTAAATATGGAATAGTTCATTTGGGACGACATCGTGACGACGATTATTAGGTTCCATAGAGCAACACCACGACAACGGTCAACAACCTCTATAGGGGTGACACCGCGGTGGCAGTAAAGTTCTTTAAGGTGAAACCTTTAAGAGGTTAAAGATGTAAGACTATAACTCGATTATGGCGACCAATAAAATCCATCAAGACAGTAAACACAGGGTAGTTCTTCGAGACAAAAAATATGGGAACATTCACCAGGATATTTAACATGGGGTGAAGGTGTGTATGACCATAGCTCGGCTATAACATCATAAGGGATCCATCAGTACGGTGAACCCGATAATTATAGTCTCAATGGTGGTGATAGGTGAAGATTGTCAAATAGGATGAATTCTAAATATGATAGAATAAGGTAAATCTCCTTACGATAATTTACTATGCCAAGTTATGAAGAACTTACGGGTACAAAGTTACAGATATTTGGCAAATTCCTTGTAACGGGGGTTATATTAGAAGATTGAAAGGAACCAAGGGGTTTCACCAAAAAGGGACAACTAAAGGCGATATAGTATGTTGAAACCTATATTGAGGTAAAGTTATTTGGACTAATTGAAGGGAGAGTCCACCAAGGACTGACTTGACATAAGCAATCCACCTGGAACAAATGAGGATAAGAAATTGAGACCTAAGAAAGTAAATGTAAGATAACCAAAGGCAGACATTGGGTTCACCTCCAAGGTTGTGAGAGAAAGGAAATTTAGGTTGAGGTGTAATCAAGATCGTATTTTTAGAGGACCCTTACCTTGAAGAAATACATGTATTCTTCAGCCAAAGAATAAGTCAATCAATGATGAGCTGCGACTAAAAAAGGGGGTATAAATTTCATCGATAAAATCTACTGATGGCTAAGGATGACCAGGGAATAGAACTTCTTTTTTTAAACTTTCATTTCCTAACATTTTGAATTTTGTTTTATGGTCGTTATGCAAAATCTCACTAAGTTCTATTGAACTTAAATATGGTTAGCTTAATTGTAGGATAAAGTTTTCACTTGAGGATCGAGTGGAAGGCTAAGCCAGACCTCGCCAAATTGAGGATAAAAGGAGCAGTAGCTGTAACATGTGTATAGAGGGCATTCCTAAAGGTTTCACCTCGAGGGATTATTGGGGTTCTTTAGAATACATTAAAAGATGAGGAATAAATAAGATTTGTTCTGAGACATTCGGTACCCAAATGATCAGATCAGATATAGGGTGTTGCAAGTTTAGTAGTATTAGAGCTTAGGTTCAACCGATTCTCTAGACTTAGGAGGGTAAGATGTAGATCTATAAGCATGTTACAATAAGTCTAGCTAAGTCCCTCAAGTCATTATATAATACTAATGTATATTAAAGAAATGGATGTAGTTGTGCGAATTATAGTAGTCGGTATTGGGCATACCATAGCTGAAGGAAATGAATGCGAGGCAAAGCATAAAAAACAAGGACAAAAAGAAAAAGTAATTTTCATTGAAAGTCTAGAGAGTTATTATAAGATATATATACGCATTTCAATTCTCCCCTGAAGTGGACTTTCCTATAGAATAAGAGTTAGATGCATTCATGTCTTGGTTATAAAGGAGTTTTCTAGATTTTATCCATTCATTCTGGAATTCCTCCTAGCTTGCTCCTGAAGGGTTGTAAATGTTGAAACCAAAGTCAACGTCGGTAAACTAGCGAAGGCAACTGAAGTTTATTTGACTTAGGTTAAAGGGACCTGCGGCGACCTATGCGTGTAGTACTAGGTCAGCCCTCAACTTAGGCAAAAAATCTTGAATGTCCTACTAGGTGTCTGCCTTGTACTTTGCCAGTGTCTCTTCATTCTCTTTTTGTATGTGCACCATAACGAAGAGGTAATGTTGCTCATAGGTCTCCAATTAATAGACCCTTTCCTCCAGCTCTTTTGCACTAGTCCCTAAGGATTGGTACTTGGTCTCTTAGATGGAGGCAGAATTGTGAGCTTTGTAATTTGTTGGGCGGAAGGCTCATGTAACTGGTAAAGCTGGGCAAGTGATTGCTTGCTAGAGAGAATGGCCCTTTTAGACTCGGCCTACTTAGCCTCAGATTCAGTACATGCTTATAGGATATCCTAGTTCGCGAGGCCACTCTCTGCCGATAGCATGGAAAAAGAACCCACCAACTTATGGAGAGTGGGCTTATGAAAGCTAGAAGAAGGGGAGAAAGGGTAGGCTAACTACTTTAATTCTGTATACAGCTTCTAGTCCTAACATTGTTGTATAGAAGAAAGAAGAAAAATGATACTAGCCCATGTGAAGATGATTTCGCTAGGGGAAGAAGGTTTGGACTTTTCTTAAAGGAGGAGTATAGGTAAGGGCACCGATAGGGGAAGTGTGGGGAGCTGAAGTAGTAGTAGTAGGCGGGTCCACAATACTGGCAGACTCAATGCAAGACTCGGGAAAAAGTAGAGGTAAGAACAAAGAGCGTACTAGAGAAATGGATGATAAGAATGTTGTGTTAGGCATTGATAGGGGAGTAGGGGATCTACCATCTGGAAAGACTGATTTTTTGTCACTCTTTAGGTGAGGCAACCTGTTGCCACTTCTCTCCCCAGTGCTAGAGAACCCTATTTCAAGTTTTGACCTCTTACGACTACTGATACCAACTTGTGCACTTGAAGCAACCACATCCATGATTTGTTGTGCACTCTCAAACAAGGCCTTAATGTCCATGACTCCAACTGGGACGGGGTTGTTAGGGACAAGAAATAAGTAAGACCTGCAGGGAGAACACCGGGATCAGCAATGTTTTTAGTTAAGTACCTACCTGAAAACTCACCCATGAATCTTGGAGTTAAGGTAAACCAGTGGTGGGGGTGTAATATTAGAAACAGTGTAAAAAAATCAGTGGGCTCCCTTCATTTTCCCACAAGAGCCCAAGCTAACTCGCCATCAACCCCAAAAGGCCACGCCTCTTCGAAAGATTGAACTATTCTAATAGTAAGGAGTCATTTTAACTCCAAAGGCCGCCTTAGACTCAATATAAGAACTTGCATTACAGTGATTTCCGTGTCTAAAGACCAAGATTGGGTGTAAGCAGACTCGATAGGAATAGACCACCTCGTGGAAAAGTTAAAATCGTAAAATAATCTTCTCAACCCAATTAAATAATCTTCTCAATCTAATTCTAATTTCGTTAAAATCATGACAAATTTATTGTAAAAGAATCTATGAGAAAATATATTTAATATTTCTACATTCAATGATTTACTATGACCAAATGATTTATTTCTATTTTTGAATATAATTTCATTCAAAAAACATACTTTCATTTCCAAGTTATTTTCATTTTTATTTTGGAGAAAATCATACTCATTTCTAAATGTTTCACACTTCTCCATTTTTACCATTTCTATTCACTTTTGTTCATTTAATTCAACTTGCAATTCATTTTTAGTTTTAACGAGCTAGCAGAGGGACCAATTGGACATGCAATTGAGGCTCAAATGGTTTATAATTAAGTTTCATCTTTTCACCTATTAATTATAAACTCATTTAGTCTTGAACTCATTCCACTATAATATCATGACTGAGCTCTCCCCATCGACATATCATTATGAAAGCAACTTGATCAGTGCTCATTGTATTTTATATCATGTTAACCATTACATATTACTTCATGAAAAGCTAATTACTATCAAATAGTAATCAAATCGTTCATCACAAAGACTAGACTCATGGCCACGTTTACTTTTCATCAACCATGTAATTTTAATGAAAGGATATCATTTACCCATGTCTCAAGCTACGAATTCCACTATTGTGAATGGCGTTACATACTGCAGAAGTCGTATATCCAATACACCAAATTTCGGTTCCTTATATATTTGAACTCAAGTTTTTACTTACATCAAAGTATACGAGTCACACATATATAGTCCGTCATCCACTTAAGATTTGGGTATGACACACTATGAACATCATAAGTGCATAAATCCATAAAAGAATTTAGGATATATTCTTCTAGGGTCCAATTCATTGTACTGTCAGTCTAGCCAACCACATCTATGTCTCTATCTTTTAAAAGTCATCCGCTCTGATGCCCAAGACAAAACATTTTCGCTCCGATGCCCAAGACAAAACATTTCCCAATTGGACTTGATAGACGACATATTAGTCTTTCAATCGATTTGCTTATTTCCGATTAGACTAAGGGCATGTTTAGGTTCATCTACTAATACAACTTGTCTTTCCATATTACGATCTGACCATGTAATACCGCTTAGTATTAATTAAACATTAGAAGTGGGCTAATATTTGCTTCTATTTTGCTTTGCATGCAAAACCCATGTGAGGACAATATAAAAAGTATTAATGCAATTCATGAATAATTTTATTAATCAATCTGTTCGAAAACATTACAAGTGTATTTAGGCGAAAATACTATACTTAGGGTATTAGATCCAACAATATCACATTCATATAACCATTACATTTTCATTCTTAACTATATTTTTAATTAGAGCCCGATGTATACTTAATTGAACTTGTAGGATATATGGAAATATCACAAAGGTTTTACGAAGAGCTAATATAATAGAGGTGCACTAAAATACCTTTACAAAGTCGCACCAAAGTGCTGTAATAAAAGGCATGCTGATTGTTTCCTATGGCATGTCATCTATATCCTACTAGTTCAAATCGTGTCTACTTAGGTAGTTACAACAGTTCCAGTATCATATTTACATTTCAAATAGTCATTTATAAACTTTTACATTCTTTACAATTTAGTCCTCATCATCATGGAATTCCATAACCACTTTTATAACACTTCAACATTACTATATATATAATGCATAATGTCAAAAATAGCCCCTAACAGTTGGTTTCTTCGTCACTTTCGCCCTTTATGTTTTTTTTAGAGCACTTTAACACTTTACTTTTTTTTTGTCAAATTGGTCTGTTTTTAACGAACATGTTGGTGTGGCTGTTAGTTGACTAACGGTCAACACTAATCACTGATGTGGTGTTATTTTGTCTTATATGCCATATCAGCAAATGCTTTTAAAATTATTAAAAAGAACCCATTCCATCACTTCCCAAGTTTAACCCTAATCCTTATCATCTTCATCTTTCACTACCGGTCACCTAAAGAAAATGCACAGCCAATCCTCTACTATGCTTCTCCTCAATTCCTTCCTCTTCATCCTCTACTATGCTTCTCCTCAATTCATTCCTCTTCATCTTCCACTTTTATCTTTATCCACCTTCCATTTCGCCCCCAAACACATTAACTGCTTCTTAACATGAACCCTTATAACCCTTATTAAACAATGATGGAATGTGTTTTAACATTAAATAAAGAGACAAGTCTATGTAAGATTCAGAATTTAGATTTTTTTGGTACAAAATTCTAAGGTTTTTAAAGAATCTTCTGGTTTCTTCAACGGATGGGTTTTGTTTTTTTCTGTGGCTAATGGTTTGGGGTTTTATAGTTTAAAGCTCTTTCAATGGCTTCTAGAAAGAAATAAAAGAGATCAAGATTTGATTTTTGTGCTGCAATAAAAAAAATAGTGAATTTTAGAGAGATGAACAAAAAGAAGAAGAAGAAGAAAGTTTTGAAATTAATGAAATGGGTTGATTTGATTCTTCAATTGACTTGGTTATAGATAGGAACTAGTTATTGGAATTTTGCTCAATTTTAATTGCTACCAAATGAGGTAAGGAATTTGATTGGTTCCAACTTTTCATATCATATATCCCTAAATCTTCTACACTTTCATTTATCCCTTTAGTCCAAATTAAGTCTATTTGAGAAATATTATGCTTAAACCCAAATCGAAATTGGAGGTAAAGTTGATAAAGAGTCATCAGCAGTTTCCAATGTTTCTTTCGTGGTTGTATTTGCGGCTCTTATTTTTACTTTGGTTGCTTTGTCGGTTTTTGTTCAGGCACAATCCTCTGCTCCTGCCCCCACCCAACAATGACAATTTGTCCTTTCCCTCTGTTTGCTTCTTTTTTGAAAACAATGGAGAAGAAGAAATGAAGATGATGATGATTTTAAAATAATTTTAATAAATTTAAAAGCATTTGCTGACGTGGCATATAAGATAAAATAGTATAATGTCATCATTTAATTGCATTTGGATTGCCACGTCAGGGATTAGTGTTGATTGTTAGTCAACTAACAACCACGTCAGTATGTCCGCTAAAAATAGGCCAATTTGACCCAAAAAAAGTTAGGTGTTAAAGTGCTCTAAAAAAGCATAAATGGCCAAAGTGACCAAACAGTCAAATGTTAGGGGCTATTTTTGGCATTATACCTATATATAATTCACTGTCATATATCACTTCATTTATACACTCAAACATAATATTTAATTTCCATATCAATTTTACACATTTTACAAGTTAGTCATTTTCCATGCTTTGAATACATAACATCTTATCAATTTGTAATTGAAGTTCAATTAATATCAATACATTCATTAATCAATTTCATGTTAAATATTAACATATCATATATAAATTTATTCACATGATTATTAATATATCTAATCTAACATACTTTTACAGTTAATTTTATTAGGTAAAGTAATTGTTGTACATACAACCAAAGGCTTGGAGCAAGTTTTCTTCTTCTTCTTTTACTCTTTAGCTACCTCTTTTCCTTTATCACCTACTTGAAATTCATCTTTCTTCTCATTCTCTTCATTTTCATATAAAAAAATGCATGTTTCAACATCAATACAATAATCAAATATTGTTTCCATGCACTTTGAATAAAATAAACATAAAATTCATGAATAAATCTTATTATTCTGGCCTTAAACCCTTAATATTTCACTTAGACTTGAATTTCTCTCTCTTTCTAAATGAACATACTTTCTTTCTATTTGAAACTAAGGTTGTTTTTTTTGTTCTATTGATTTCACTATGAATCCATGGAATATTTTGAAGGAATTAAGCTTGAGATGGGTGAAAAAGACCTAAATGTAATAAAATAAAAGTTAAAAGGATAAAGAGAGAAGTGTGGCGTGAGAATGGAAGAAAGATGGTGAGTTTTCTACATTTTCTACCCAAAATGTCTAATTAATTTAATAATTAACTTTTTAAAAAAATCTATTTAAGAAAAGACCATTTTGCTCAACTTTCTCTAGAATTCCATCCATGATTCTTATCACTTTCATGGTATATTTACTCTTCTAATCTTTCCTCTTTTTCCCTTTTCTTCAATTTAACCATTTATACTTTTAATTTTCACACTGTTGCCCCAACACTTTTTATTCTCTTTCAATTTAATCTATACCCCGGATTTATTTCTCTCAATGAGTCTTTTCAATTACCTTCAGTATCACTTTCACTTTAAACACTGGTAATTTCAATTTTATTGCCTTCGCCTATTCACACACATATGTTCCTGATTTTAATACCATTCCTGACTCATAAGGTATTTGGGATATTATAGGTATAACTTTGGTATGCTGTCTAACATGTTTAGGTACCTTTTAAAGCATGGTTGCATAGCTTAAAGACTTGTTTTCCTGCATTTATGGGCTTGCATCTCGAGACAGGACAATCATGTCTCGAGACAAGATAAAAAAATTTGGGTTGAGCATGCATTTCTAGGTGCATGCCTTGAGACTTGGTGGGCTAAGTCTCGAGACATGGCTTATCGTCTTAAGATATTCCGAAACAATAGCTAAATTAACTTTAATGAGGCACGTCTCGAGACAAAAATCTTGTACCTCGAGACAACAGAATTTGTTTTGATACATTGGCTCAAGTGTTGAGATCTAGCTCTTAGATTTTGAATTTTGGGCTCAACTTTAATGTTTTAAACCCCCTTTAAGCTCATTTTTCGCTAGTAATGATTTTTTGTTGCTTAAAATGATTAATTGCATGTTATTAACTCATATTTAATTTTTTTTCATTGTATGATTGATATTTAAGTTGCTTTAGTGATGAACATTGCATTCTTTATTTAGTTGAGCTTCCAAATTGGGTAAGAGGTGGTATATTTAGTGGTATTTTAGAGCCTAGTTTAGTCACTCCTAGGTTTGATTTGAATTCATTATAATACTGAGTCTAGTGTACATGTCATTAAGATTTTGTATTGTGTTTACATAATGCATTGAGGCTTTCATGTTGCTCTTCTTTGTTGTGAATAGATCGAGATGTCCTCTAATTCCTGGTATAGTGTGGATGATGATATATTGAGAGTCATGCATCTCCTCTACCTCAAATTGAGGAGGAAGTCAGGGATGAAAATAACCTCAAGATGCCTGATGTGGGGAATACTGACAAGCCTGGGTGTTGCAGGATATAATGTGCCAAATCAAGGCGCATTTTTACATGCGATGGAAAATGCTTTCCATATAGTTGATGGAGTCATTCCTCGGGCTCAACCTGTTGTGGTTGTTGGACGAGCTCCAACGGAGAAGCTCAATAAATATGGTGTGGTGGACTTTAAAGAAGCAAAGGGGGATTGACGCTATACATAAAGCCTATTGAGAGGATCCTCGAGTTTAGGCAAGTAACTTAACCTATAAATACATATATAATTATAACTAAATATGAGAGAAAAACACTTATTCAATTTATATTTATAATTTTCCCCTAAGCTTTTTCTTTCTTTTATCTTTTATCCTTAAATAAAAAAGACAGTATTTTATTTTTTTCCTCATCATTTTGGCATTTCCCCCGTCCTAACACAACATGGCATAAATAAATTTAATAAAAAACAAATGTGAAATCAGGGTGGAAAACGTTAACATAATATTGTAACCATATATATGTATTGCATGCGGGTTATCAAATTTGAAGTTCCCAAGTACAATATATACAATAATAAGCACATGGCGGTTGGCCATGGTCAATGTTAAAGGCTTTACATATATTTTTTTAAGGAAAAGCGAGTTTTTTTTTTTGTGTGTGGTTAGTAAAAACGGTTCAATAAATAATCCTTTACAGCTTAAAATAACGTAGGATTAGCCTATCAACTGCGAAAAGTGAAAACTCAAAACTGAAGGTCGTTCTCATATTAATTATATAATATATTTGAGCCTGGAACAAGTGAAGTTTATGATATGGACTTGAGGTGTTATTTGATTTGTGTAATGCTAATTAACTTTCCTAGTAAATTTTTTTTGGCAATTTGTATGTTCAATTAATCTCTTTCTTTTAAATATTCTTTTTCCTATTTTACCGTATATTTATAAAATATTTGTCTTAAATTTTACTCACTAATTAATACTCAACGCATTGTATTATGATAGAACTTGGGTCTTTGCGGGAGAGTACGGTCAACTGAGGATATTATAGAAGTAAAAATGTCCTTATCTCTGACCATTTCTATCCACAGTTACCTATATTCTCTCTTTACGCACACAAATGACTTGCCATTGTCTGCGTGCCATTCATAACAACCAAAACTATGCTTGAAGCTGAAAGTTGAAATAGCATGTAATTGACTGCATGGAGTTAGAACTCCCTATAATTCTTCCTAAGTTTTCCTCAACTTAGGAGGATTATATGTTTCAATACGTTTGGATTCACATCCTTCTATATTGATAATAATATTTATACTAATCGAGTTAAGACTTAATCGACATTTTATTTTTATTTTTTATAACAATTTTTTTATTTATAACAACCATAAAGGCTAGCTCATTAACAATCTTTTATTTCAAATTTTAATAAAATTAGTTTTATTCCTAAACAAATTAAAATAAAAATTTTCAGTTAACATATTATTTCAATAAAATGTTAAAATTTTATATAAAATTATATTTATCATATTTTATTAAACAAAAATAATATTTAATAAACAAAATTACATTTGTAAATTTTATTAAAGATACTATCTTTTTTCTTTGAAAATAATAATTAAACATACTATCTAAATCTCACTAATTAATATTATTAAAATATTATAATTTTTATTTTAAATTTGATTTTTTTAAATCAAACATATTCTAAAATTTAAATGTTAACAATCACATTTCTATAAGATTCAAAATTTTAGCATACAATTGAGGTTAGTTGTAAAGAGGGTTGATTGTATTATATTTATATAATACCATTAAATTGGAAATAAAAAAGGGTAAAAAATATTATGGAAGCTCCTGTACTAAGTCAAAATGTATTTTGTATTCTTTACTAAAAAATGGGTAATTAGTTCTTTTACGTTATATCTAACAGTAAACTAGTTATTGTTAAAAATTTTATCCATTTTTACTGTTAAAAATTGGCATGGTTAATGGAATAACCAAACAATTACGTGTTGCATGCCACTTGTATTTTATGTTGACGTACATAAACTAATTTTTAATTGTAGAAATGAATGAAATTTTTAACTAGAAGACTAGATTACATTTTAATCTAATGTATATGAACTAGTTTGTTATTTTTTTAAATAGAAGAAGTAAATTACAAATCAACTCGAAAAAAGAGGTTGAGAAAAATTGAGTATGAAGCAATAGTACTGTTTCATGCTGTTATTAATTTTCCCAGTCTAACAAATTGATAATCAAATGGTTTTAAAATAATGGATGAATACATATGAAGCAATCAGTAAAATGAAAGTTGAGTTATTTTCAAAACAATTTTTTGACCAAGAAACGAGGTGAGAGAGCATCATTTATATATATTATCTTTATTAATATAAGTATACTATTGTTCGATAATCAAGTTGTAAGAAATTTGATGTCGTTTAAGTAAGATTTTAAGTTTAAATATTATGAATAGAGAGAATAACGTAAGTAGAGATTTGACCCTTATTTAAGACTTCGATCTAATTTAACTTTAAATTTAATTGAAACTCAATATGATTATCGAATATCAAAATAAGATCAGATTAGTATAGAGAAAAGAGAGAATTAATATATAGACATATAGTTCATAATCTCGGAGATGATGATCTCATTGACATAAACAGGGGCTGCTTCCAGGAAATTACATAAACGTAAGCATCCTTCGTCAATAAGTCACCCCACTCTGATCCGTTAAAGAATGGTCAAGAATTGATGCATGATATGTCTTACTTTGACCAGGCTGATCCTTCCACAACTATTAAGGCTCACCAACTCACTCTATATTCATACTATATAAGCTAAACAACCCCACTTGAGTTTGTGTGGTGGAATTGGGAAGCCTTAGTAACTAGTACTAGGAGAGAAACAAAGAGAAAAAAACCAGATGTCCACCACCTTTGGAACCATGAATGAAACTCTGTGTACCTCTTCTTCTTCTGAGTGGAAGCAACTGTATGAACAAACCATTGATGCTTGTTTCGGATTCTCCGATGCTACTGCCGTCACCGTCACCACGAACAACTTAACCTCCAACACTTCATATGCAGCCGCCGTTGACCACTACTTGGCCCCCAAGGCCTGTATATCAAAGTCTATTCGGAGACGATCTAGAGCTTCAAAGAGGACACCCGTCACCCTCCTCAATGCCGACGCCAAAAACTTCCGATCCTTGGTGCAACAATTCACGGGCTGTCGCCGTCGTAGCACCTCCATTTCATTTTCCAAAAACCCAAGAGGTCCCGTCAATATAAATTTTGCCCATGTTAATCCAAAGAACGACCACCACCACCACCATAATTACACTTGTCATTCTGATCATGCTTCAATATTACCGCAGCCTGGCACTAATGATTGTTGGAAGTCTCAACTGCTGCAACCGCAAGAAAAGCATGAACATCATCATCATCAACAACATGATGATGAGTACCAACAGCGAGCGTCAAATGAAGAACAAGAAGGCGAGTTTTCTTTTGACAGTATCACGTCGACTGATCATGATGATCTATTTCCGCAAGGGTTTGTGATGGATGATTTGTATTTCCTTACATGAAGTTTGGCTTTTGGCGTTAGTATTCCAATTATTACCAATTCCTTTATCAAGTATTTACCCTTTTTGTATTAAATTATTCTATAGATGTTGTAGAGAGAAAGTCAATAAAAGTAACTACTGAATCTGAAGGGTGTTCATCTTCATCATCAAGTGTTTTGACATTGTCATATTCAAAGCAACGCAAAACATATCCCCCCAAAGTTACTTACACTATAATTTTTTAACTGGACATCTATACCCGCCAAGAAATTATATACATTAAAAGATTTAACCACTTATTTATTTTGAAAATTTTCATTTACTCTTTCAAATATTCAACTTGGATTATTTTATTAAAAATTCACACATCAATATATGGATATATATTAAAAACAGGTATAAAAATTATAAAGAAATTTACAAAGTTTAATTCTCTCATTTTCTATCCACTCTCTAAAAAAAATGATGTTTTTATACATGTGAAAGAGATAAGGCATCAAAGATTATTGCTACTTATCTTTTGTTGAAGTCTTTTTAATGTCGAATTTGATGAGTTTAGAGTTGTGAGAAAGTAATTTGGAATTTCTTTAAGTAATTTGAGTTTTTAAATGCTAATAAGTAAGAGGAATACTTTCAGAATAAGAGGTTATTGAAACTGTCTTACCTACTCTTTTACATAGGAACTTCATGTAGTTTTATGTTCGATAAATGTAAATTAGATGTATATTTTGTAAGTGGTGTAAGCTATGTAATGGTATAAAATTCACTTTTTTTTTATAGTTAGTATGCAATTTATCTCTAAACTTGTTTAAAATATCTAATTGGTACTTAAAATTTTTTCTAGACTGAGTCAATACTTGAATTTATATTTTGTCACTCAAGTTAGTGCATCTGCATTAACACTATTAGTTTGTGCTAACATAGCACTAATAGTCAATCAAGTGGTGATACCTGATAGCCTCTCATTATGCGTGGGACATAAATTAAAAAATATATAAATTAATAAAAAAAGTATATTTTGTTCACCTTAAGAATGAATCTAGGCAAATGATTGTCTAGATACATTTCTGGACTCCAATTTGTCTTACATTCATTTCAAATGGATTTTAGTTTATATGATTTTTTTTATTTTTAATAATATATTAGGTTATTTATATTTTTATTCTTATTATTAGAAATTAAAAAATATATAAAAATTTAAATTTTAAAATATATAAATTGGTAAAAAAATATAAAAAAAATTTACGTCAAGAATAAACCTAGACAAATGGTTATCTAGATTCAAATGCATTTAAACAATCATGTGTCAATATGCATTGAAAACGTGCTTTTTAATTGTTTTATATACTTATATTTTTATGAATTTATGATTTTTTGTTCTTTTGTATATTTATATAAATTTATAGTTTTTTTTTGTTAATTTAGTATAATATTATAAATTTTTATATGCTATCCAAAATATTATAGTTTTTTAATATATTTTTATTTTTATATATTTTTATAAATTTAGAATTTATATCTCTTTAAAATAATAACCTAAAATGCTTATATTTTATAAAAAAAATTAAAATATATAAAGTTACTAAAAATACATCTAGAATGAATCTAGATAAATAGATGTCCAAATTCTAAGGTATCTGTAAACTATTTGTCCATATTAATTCTTAATGTTAAAAAAAGTCATATTTTATTAATTTATATATTTTAAAGATTTTTTATTTTTAATTTATACCCCACATGGTATATTGAAAGGCTACCATGTGTCACCACAAAATTATCTATAAGAGTCACGTCAGCACAAATTAATGATATTAGTGCAAAGTACTAACCTAGGTGACATAATACAAATCTAGATACTAACTAAATAAAAAAAGTCTAAATACTGTTGAATAAATTTAAGGAACAAATTACATATTAAACCTAAAATTATTATTCATATTCTCTAAATTTCATGATGTTTGCTATATGAAAGCATGACTCAAGTTTATATTTCACTCTATCAGTTCCAATAAAATAAGGCTTAATGCAACTTTTTATTAGTATTTTGCAATGTTATTGATTTATTTAAATAAATAGTATAACATAAGTTATTTTTTATGAATAAACAAATAAGCTAAGTGACAAGCCCATTAGATTAAGCCTGGTTAATGGGCTTTTATATATCATGTCCTTAAATGATGAATATTTAGTACATTGATTGTATATATTTTTTATTTTACAAGTATTCTTAAAAAATTGACATGTGTACCAAATAATTTTTCTTATTTTAATTATATATTTTAGAATATATTTTTGCATTAGAATGGTTGTATTGAAATGACACAACACTTTAACTAATTATGTCATGTGACGTAACAACACAAATTATATCAATAACTGCATTCTGAAAAGACATAACTTTTAATGAATAACAGTCATTCAATGAAAAAAGTTACGGCAATAATTAAGTTATATGTAGCATTATTTAATAACTTCTCATTATCAACCATTTACTATTTCTTCTTCTAGGACGTTTTATGACTTTATTGTATCCTGGAGACATAAAGTACCTCAAGGAAAGTTTGTCATGCCTCAAAGTCTCTCTTGATTAATTCCTTAATTGTTTTCTTGTGTCACAAGTTTGTTTCTTTCACCACAATTTTTATAACACTTTTAGTCTCTAAAAAGGTTAGAAAATGAGAAAATATTTTCATGATTTTTGTTATTTTTATATTTTTTATTATTTAGGATTTTTTATTTTATTATGGTTTTTGATAACATGTTAATTTGCATGACATTTTGTGTTTAATTCGATTTATTTCTAAATTGATCCCTGCTAAATTAGTGCTTTTATGTTTTAATCTTGTCAGGGACGCAATTGAAACACTAAGAGGCAAATACAAGCAGAAAAGGACCAAATTGAAACACAATCAATGAAATGAGGCCGAATAAAAAATGTGGAGAAAGCTAAGGACTCATCAAAATTTTTGACTTTGTAAAACCCAAAAATAGAAAAAAAATTTTATTTATTTTATTTTATTTATTTATTATTTAATTTTATGTTAAATTAGTTAAGGGTAAAATTAGTAAATTCTAGTATATAAATAGTGCCTTAATGCCCTTAATTCTACATTCTGACTTTAATTTGAAATTGAATAGAATTATTTTCCTTTTTCTTTCCATTTGACGTGAGAATTCTATTACTTTCATTTCAATTTCTTTGTTCTTTCAAAATTCGTCCAATTGCCTTCCAAGTCCTTTCATTCCTAAATTTCTTCCTTTATTGTCAAACCACCTTTCATAACTTGAAAAGCATGATTAAATTCATGCTTCGCTAAATTCCAACTTAGCTTTAGGTCGGTATTCTTTCCAGTCGGGAACCGTGATATACGTATTCGTATTTAAAATCCTTCCAATCGGTATTCATTTTTTTCCTAAGTATCGGGATAGACAAATCATCCCCTAAAGTTAAACTCGATCTCAAGTCAAAATGCATGTTGGGTTGGAGTCGTGTTTGCTGACAGTTGGAGAAACGAGTTATATTTTTGGTCTCCAAGAACAAATCAAGGGAAAAGTGATCGGGTTTTAACAACCCACGCAATTGAGGCTGTTAATTCGAGTTGGGTTCTTCAGAGTGCAAGGCTGCGTGAATCTTGAATTGGGAACACATGTATCTCAATTAGATAATCGGTAAGGGTTGGTTTGCAGGTCGTACCAAGACCAGCTATGAGAGGAAGAATTGGTGGTTAGGACGTTCTTAACTGCTATAACTAGCTTATCGTTTAGAGGAGAAGATCAATTTTCAAGGATCGATTCTTAATCCGAAATCTATCTAGTCTAAGGCTAAGGCTTATTATCTCTGCTTACAAAATCCGAATTTAATTTCCAACTTAATTTCTAATTTATTTAATTATTTATTTATGTTGTTTTAATTATTTAATTTCTAAATATTTTTAAAACCCTAGATTTATTTGTTAATTTTTTTGCAGGTCCGTTTGGAGTCGTGGGTACGACCTTTGCCACGACCTTTGACACGACAAACGTTCTGTTCACAAGATAAATGCAGAAGTTGATTATAACATCCAATCCCTGTGGACTTGACCCTACTACCATTCTTTACTACTATTTAGAGTTATTTTGTAGGAATTATTTTTAGTGGTTTTGACGCCCATCAAATTTTGGTGCTGTTGCCGGGGATTGGAGATATTTTTCTATTTTTTGTTTGTTTACCTTATGACCAGATCAGAACTGGGAACTCTAGCGTTTGAACCATAAATTGAGAAATTCGCCCGACAACTGCGGAAAAAAGCCATTTGACATGGTAAACGGCCAAATCTTGAATTCGAAACCATATCATACACTGAGGAAATTTTCTCGTTCGACAAACCAAATGAGATGGCTGAACAGACGATACGCCAACTCGCTGTGGCACCGGATGAACAATAACCCTTATGTATAACCTATCCGGTAGGAGGAACGCCGTTCAAGTTAAAGTCGAGTTTGATCCATTTACTACCTACTTTTCATGGATTACAGAATGAAAATGCGTACACCCACCTTAAAGAGTTCCATATAGTGTGTACAAGCATGAAGCCTCAGGGAGTAATAGAAAACGAAATCAAACTTCGTGTTTTCCCTTTCTCATTAGCCGACTCTGCTAAAGAGTGGCTATTTTATTTACCCCCAGGATCTGTCAACACATGGTCTGACATGTCTCATTTGTTTCTTAATAGGTTCTTTCCTTATGCTTGAGCAGCCAAACTAAGGAGGGACATTGTGGGAATCCGTCAAAAGGACACTGAATCGCTTTACGATTATTGGGAGCTATACAAAAAGTTGTGTGCAAGTTGCCCACAACATGGACTGACTGAATAGTCATTCTTACAGTATTTCTCTGAGGGATTACTCCCGATGGAAATGAAAATGATAGATGTTGCAAGTGGAGGGGAACTTGTTAATATGATGCTTCAGAGAGCCAGAGAGTTGATTTCAACCATGGCTGCTAACTCTCAACAATTCAAACTGGCTACAGAACCCACGAGACGGGTTCATGGGTCAAGTTCTTTATCTTTAGAATATAAAATTGATAAGCTAACTAACGTTGTTCAAACTTTTCTTACAGATAAAACAAGCCCAGCACGGTTGTGCAGAATTTTCACTAAGTCAGACCATCTGATGGTCTCATATTCGATTTTACATGAGGATTCGACAGAATAAGTAAATGTTGTCGGAAACTTTCTAGGACCGCCCCAAAGTGATATGACCCCTACTCGAACTCGTATAATGTGAGGTGGAAAGGTTACCCGAATCTAAGTTATGGGTCGAACCCTCGGTTCAATCAACTGTACCAACAAAGGCCACTTCCGAATCAACAATTACCACCCCTAAAGTCATCTTTGAAAGCCATAGTGGAAAGGTTAGCCAATAATACTAAGAAGTTTTAGCAAAAAACTGAAATACATTTGCAGGAGTTAGATAAGCAAGTGAGCAAGCTTGTGCTCACAGTTAGTCGTTTGGAGTCCCAAGGTAAGTCACACATGGCTTTATCAATGGTTAGTCCTTCAAAGGACCCGCCTCCTTTCTCTTTGCTTGTTGTTTGAGTTATTGAACTTTATTGCATATAAAACATGCTTGAGGACAAGCATAGAATAAGTAGGGGAGATTGAAATAGTAAGTAAATGGTAAATATGCATGATTTTTGCTGCATGTCTCTCTTTTGCATATGTTCAATCTTATGCTAGAATTATTCGATAGTTTATTCCGACATTGAGCCTCTAATCTCATTACTTAGTCAATTTGGATAATTGGGCAAATTTTGAATTAAAGTGTTCAAAGTATCTAGATTAGTCGACATTTGTGTTTTAAGGTTGATATATGTAATTAGATTTTTCATATAAATCGATTATTTGAAAAAATATTTGCTTGTACATAAATAAATAAATAAAATGAATAAATAAATAAAGGCTCAAGTTATAAGAGAAAGTTTTGAAAACGTGATCGAATTGAGTAACCGAGATAAGGTGATTGGGTTGTCATTTTATCTCGCGTAGAAAGGTTCGAGTGACAAATTGATAACTTGCAAATGTTTCGCTAACCGAGCCTTAAAAAAAAAAAGGTTGAACTAAGTAACTGGGATAAGGTGCTTGGGTTGTCATCCTAGTTCGCGTAAAAAGGTTTGACCATGTCTAAAATTTTTTATTAATGCGTAATTAATTAATAATGCCTTGCAAATTTTGGATTCAAACTCAATTTAGTGAAATGATTTAGTTCACATATTTCAATTTTATGACACTTGTTGATTAAACTATATATTCTGAGTATTTATTTATTTTTTCCTATGTTGTTTACATTGATTATGTATGCGAAAAAGAGGCTAGATTTTTAATAAATTGTAGAATAATTTCTAATGTTTGAAGTAACAATATGCTTGAGGACAAGCATGACCTAAGTAGGGGGATTTGATAACATGTTAATTTGCATGATATTTTGTGTTTAATTCGGTTTATTTCTGAATTGATCCCTGCTAAATTAGTACTTTTATGTTTTAATCTTGTCAGGGATGCAATTGAGACACTAAGAGACAAATACAAGCAGAAAAGGACCAAATTGAAACACAATCAATGAAATGAGGCCGAATAAAAAACGTGAGAAAGTCAAGGACTCATCAGAATTTTTAACTTTGTAAAAGCCAAAAATAGAAAACAAATCTTATTTTATTATTTTATTTTATGTTAAATTAGTTAAGGCTAAAATTATAAATTCTATGCATATTAATAGGGCCTTAATGCAGCTAGGAAAGGCACTCCTTAATTCTACATTTTGACTTCAATTTGGAATTGAATAGAATTATTTTCCTCTTTCTTTCAATTTGGCATGAGAATTCTATTACTTTCATTTCAATTTCTTTGTTCTTTCAAAATTCGTTCAATTTCCTTCCAAGTCCTTTCATTCCCCAATTTCCTGTATTATCTTCATACCACCTTTCATAACCTGAAAAGCATGACTAAATCCATGCTTCTCTAAATTCCAACTTAGCTTTAGGCTGGTGTCCTTGTTGGTCAGGAATCGTGAGATACGTATTCATACTTAAAATCCTTCCAATCGGTATTCATTTTTTTAAGTATCGGGACAGACAAATCATCCCTTAAAGTTAAACTCGATTCAAGTCAAAGTGCACATTGGGTTGCAGTCGTGTTTGCTGATAGTTGGAGAAACGAGTCGGTCGTGCTGTATTTAGATCTCCGAGAACAAATCAAGAAAAAAGTGATCGGGTTTAAACGATCGACGCGATTGAGGCCGTTGATTCAAGTTGGGTTATTCAAAGCGCAAGGCTGCCGAAATCTTGAATCGTAACATGTGTATCTCGGTTAGATAATCGATAAGGGTTGGTTTACAGGTCGTACCAGAACCAGCTACGAGAGGAAGAATTGGTGGTTAGGACATTCTTAACTGCTATAACCAGCTTATCGTTTATAGGAAAAGATCAATTTTCAAGGATCGATTCTTAATTCGGAATCTATCGAGTCTAAGGCTAATGCTTATTATCTCTGTTTACAAAATTCAAATTTAGTTTCCAACTTAATTTCTAATTTATTTAATTATTTATTTATGTTGTTTCAATTATTTACTTTCTAAATATTTTCAAAACCCCAGATTTATTTGTTAATTTTTTTGCAGGTCCGTTTAGAGTCGTAGGCACGACCTTTGCCACGACCTTCGACACAACAAACGTTCTGTTGACAAGATAAACACAAAAGTTGATTATAACATCTAATCCCTGTGGACTCAACCCTATTACCAATCTTTACTACTATATAGAGTTATTTTTTAGGAATTATTTTTGGTGGTTTCGACACCCATCAGTTTTATATATATTTTTTAATATTTTTTAGGATTTTTATTATTATTTTCATTTTTCTTAGATTTGATTTATCACGCTTTAGATATAATAACATTTAAGATAAATTCTACATATTTATTCCTAAATCATTTTCTTTTGAAAATCTAATTAAAAACATTTAAGTTTTTAAAATACTCAAGAAAATGTTCTAAATGTGTTCTAATTTATACCAAATCTTTGAGTTGATCTCAAGTTATTTTAAAATGTTAAGATGGTTTTAAAGAAATTTAGTGGCTAAGTATCGATACCAAGTGTTTAAGTATCGATAGCCACAAGCAGTTCTAGAGAGGCAAAGTATTGATTACCTATTCTTGAGGTATCAATACTTGAACCTTAAGTAATGATACCTTGCTTCATGGTATTGATACCTAAGTTTATTTGTGGGCAACTTTTTTATAGAGGTATCGATACCCGCTTTAATGGTATTTATATCAAAGGTTACAAGGAACGTTTTCAACATATTGCGATGCCTATATTTTATCCCCATTAACTCCAACTGATTACAAATCAATTCCTTGATATATAAACACTTCAAGTACATTGCAAGACATGGAAGATCAATATCTAAACAACAAATCAAGATAATACACTTTTTTTTCATTTTCTTTATTCTCTTATTCATAATTTCGAGAGAGTTTTTATTGATATATCTTTATATAAGTATTACTCCGTATTTTAGTGAGCTTATTCTATATAGACACCTCCCTTTGAGATGTTTTATTTGTTTATGTAATTTCTCCAATGTAAATTGGGAGGGTTACTAGTTTAACCACAAAAGTTAGAGAGGTTCTAATTAAGCCTTGAAAACTAGAGGGAAAAGGTTTCTATCTTAGCCCAAGTAAAAGATACGGATTGTATAGGTTATACCTTGTCCTTGAAAGATAGCAATTCACAAATTGGCAAGTGGCACTAAGGTAATAAAGGTAGGCAATTGAGGCCAAACCACTATAAATCAATTTTGTCAAGTTTTTCTACTCTTTCTTAACTTTTAGAAAAGATTTTAAAATCCTAATTCACCCTCTCTTGGTATTTTTGAGCTTAAAAATTGATGTTAAAGCTAGGTCTCCTTGAAAAGTCTCACCATTGAGAGAAAATATTCAAGCTAAAAAATTTTGTACTGAAGAATAACGGTTGATTTCGGATTAACAAGCTTAGGTGAAGGCCAACCCATTGTGAGACCTTCATTCTTCAATGATGAAAGCTCCTCTTATTGGAGTACAAAGATGAAGTTTTTCATTGAAATAAATGATTTTTTTTTTGGAAAATAATCATAAATAGTGATTTGGAAGTGGGCAAGGATGAAGACAATTGGGATGCAAATGACAAGAACAAAGCTCAACTCAATGCCAATTCCATTAACATTCTTTTTTGTATGTTGGGTCTGAATGAGTATGATATTGTATCCCAATGTTAAACTAACAAGGAAATTTGGGATAAATTAACATCCTCTTATGAAGGAACTAGCCTAGTCAAGGAACTAGAGATTTTGTTGGGATTTTTCTTCCTTTCTTCTTTATTTTTCTTGCTTTTTCGGGGGGGTTTCCATAACCCAACATTTAAAATTTGAGATTTTTTTAACATCACTTGAGAAATCAACTCCTAAAATTATTATCATCAACAATCCTTTAATTTTTAGCCTAAGGTTTAGATGAGTTTAAAGAGAGAAATTAAAGCTAGAGAAACAAAGCTTCATAAAGGCTTATAATGGTGTTTTCCAACTTTTCTAACTTGAAATTTGTTATAACTTGTTAGGAGAGAGATTTGAAAGTTTAGATATTAATATTTGGTTATGTTTATGTGTACGAGAATATGAAGAATTGTTGAGAAAGGGGTTTCCAAGCTATTTTAAGAATCGTAACAAGTATTCGAAAGCTTGATTTTAAGCATTGAAGCATTCAAGAGGTAAGTATGTAACACACTACACCCGGCTCAACCATTGGGTCCTATAACACCCCAAACCCAGCCCAAATGTTATGACCGAATCTGGCGACGTCACATGTTATGGAGTTTGAAATTGAATTTGACGAGTTGAAACCATTCCAGTTACTTAGTCTTGGTTCTACCAAGGAGTAGAAATACATGGTCTTTGATGTAATTAAAACGTAACTCTTTTACGTGGAAACTTTAGAAACATTCTATTTTAGGAAAAATCATTTTTATATACGAAAACATTAATTTTTTAGGAAAATCGAGTTTTGATGAGTTGCAATTTAAATAATCATAAAACCGTATAAAGACCCAAATTAAAACGAAACAGTCCAAGTCCAGAATTACATTAAAAACCCCAAATAAGTAATAAAAACTAGAAGTAAACAGAAAGTCAGTCTAAAATTTTATGTGTGGCCACCATCGAGTCCTCTGCTACATCGATCCATCAAGACTGGGGATTACCTGTACAGATTAAACAGAAAATGGTGAGTTTTCGCAAACTTAGTGTGTAATGCCCACAAAAACACACAAAATAATCATCAAAAGTCATAAATAAACAGTTTGGGGCCAGAGCCCATTACAGAATCAGTACAGGCCTTAGCCCATTCAGACGCAGAATCAGATAAAAATTAGGGCTTTAGCCTAATCAGATACAGATGCAGAACAGAACATCAGAATCCTGCCCACCAGCCTCTACACACCATCTCCGTCCAACCGTACACACCATGTGGGGATAAAATTGACCCACCCATCCCTACACACTATGTTGTACCGTAATGCAGCACATAATCAGATAATTGCACCTGAACTGCTAGATATCAAGCTTAAGAGCATTTCAGAATACTTCTTCCAAACAACATCATTCCACCCCGATGCAATACAACATACGAAGATGACATGCTAATATGCAATTTATCATATTATCCAAACAGTTTAGATTTACATGTTGAGTATCATGCTTGAATCATACATCATATAATCAAATTCCAAAATTAAGGGTCTAAATAGTGCTTACCGACCTACGACAGGTTACAGTCGACTTGGGTGACCCGTGCAACCTTTCAGAGTTTTCCAGAGAAATTGGCTCATACGCCCATATGGTCTGCCCGTGTGAGCCCACATGCCCATGTGGCCCACACGGTCCAAATTGGCTTTGGCCATGTGGATCACACGGCCTGACCCAAAATTCCACACACCCGTGTGGCCTACACGGGCCAATTGGTTGAACCCGTGTCTCGCACACGGCCTCACCAGCTGTTACACGACCGTGTCTTACACGCATGACCTGGCTTGTCAATCACACGCCCGTGCACTGCCATACGACCTGCCACACGGCCTACCACACGGGCGACCACATGCCTGTGTGGCGTTGACAGATTCATTTTTCAGCTTTTATCGATTCTCGAATTATATAGTTTCGGGTACACACCTGGTTTGATTTCGCAGCAAAAACACTCCCAAGCACTCCAAGGCCTAAAATCAAGATACCCCACATCAAATTACAGATTTCCAAGCAAAATCGATAACCAAGAGCAAACAAAAACTCGTTTTACCGCTTACGATACCCTCCGCTAAATAATGTTAAAACACGAGATACGCGATTTACTGCCCAACGCTTCTTCCTACACCATTAACATAAGAAGAAACACATTACTAGAAATCATTGCCAATCCACAATGGAAAAGAAAGATGGGGACACTTATTGAACCCGCGACAACAACGTAGAATAATTAAAGGTAAATTGAAAACCAAAATCAATAGAACTATGGCGAGAAATATGGGAATTTCGATAGATAGTCAAAAAGAAAGAACGGCATGAAATTTGGGAAAAAGAATGGGAACCGAAAGCTATATTCTTAAAAAGAGATAATCAGAATATTTCTAATGATCACCGAATCTCAACTCCCCCTACTAACTCCACTATCCCACTCCCATCGAAATTTCAATTTCACTCAAACACCTACACGACAACAAGTAAAAATAATTCCTCTCGCTCATGTAGGGATTTGAACTCTAGACCTCCAATAGCCTTTACACTCCACTTAACCACTAGACCAGCTGGCTCATTCTGATACATTCTTACAATCAATAATATACAAGCCCACTGAACCCAGTTAACGCTTTATTCATAAAAATGCCAAAATTTACCAAGGCTAGGGCTTGAACTTGGGACCTCTCACACACACTCAAGACACATAACCACTAAAGTAGATAGATAGTTGTGTCAAATAATTACAGAAACACATATACAGATAATTCGTGTTACAAGTTTACAAAAGCCGAAATTCAGAAAATTTGGAGCGTTACAGTTCCGGGTTCTAAAAGTCACAATTAACTTGTCCTACTTGACAACATTTCTGACTTGACTTATTCACAATACTTAGACCACAATGAATTTAAACCATGTTTACCATATAAATTTATTCCAATTTCTTGGCTATCAAGCACGTTCTATAAATAAACATTCAATAAAACTTCTTATTATACGAGTAACAAGATAAGCTGATTATAGTTTTTTACAATTGTTTCGTTTACTTCTTATTATACGAGTAAGAAGATAAGATGATTATAGTTTTTGCAAATGTTTCGTTTATTAAATATATATCATATGGATCCTGATATTAAATTCTACTAATTGCGCTTAACCTCACCTTGAGGCGTAGCCTCTAACGACACCCCTCTATATGCATGATATCACATCAAAACGTTCACGTCGATTTCACGAGCTTCGGCTTGGTCCCTTCCTACAATTTCCATGTCAGCCTTTGATCCTACAATCAAGGCAAATCACTCATAAGTCCAAATGAACTTAGTGAGATTCCATACATCAATTATTAAATAATAACTCTTGATATTACGAGTAGTAAGAATCAATGCTCGTAAATAAACTCTTTGGGTTTCATATAAGCTTGTGCATATACCCTTCCAGAGGAAAACCTGTTTATTTGCATCCTCGTATGTGGCTTTTGAATATAAGATTTGACGGATAGTTTAAGCACCACTCTTTTCTTCCAAAATTTTACTTGTAAGATAGTCTCACTGCACTTTCCCTATTCAAGATAGTCTGGATAGACATTCCCCTAATCAGATAGTCCAAATGGACTTCCCAGCAATAGATAGCCCCCAGCAGACTATCACCTCATCAAATCATATATGGTGGACTTTGACCACCTCCAAAATGAAAATGTTTACAGTTAAAATCGTGCAAATAAATAGATATAAAATCAGTATGGTATTTGTAAGTGAATAGGTCAAATTGTAATATAGTTTAGTGTTACAACAGAACACCGGTAAGTATTTCGAGAACCGTACCCAAGGGATTGCAGATTGGAGAAATTTATTATTAAATTAATTACAGAAAATAATTACTAATCTAAGTGATTTATAAGTTGGGGCTAGTTTGGCAATGCTTTTGAAAAGTGCTAGTGCTTTTGAAAATTTTGGTTTAAAATTTGAGTATTTAGCATTGCTGTCAAAAAAGTGCTTTTGAGAAATAAAATATCCATTTTAGACATGCTATTATTAAGTACAAAATATGCATTTAAATAAAATTTAAATTAGTTAATATTATTATATTTTAGTAAAAATATAAAAAATTATTATAACTTGTTTTTTTTATATTTTAATATGTGAAATATAAATTTTAAATATTTTAAGTAATAAATATTAATTACTTATAAATTTTAATTAGAATATATAAACTACATTTTATATATTTAAATATAACCATTAAATATTTGTAATTAGTATTTTAAAAATAATTTTTTTATTTTTAATTAATGATTTTAACACATTTGTAATTAAGCACCAAGAAAAAAAAGGGAAAGTACTATGTTATTGGAGGGGTGAAAAAGTAATTAAGCACTAAAAGTGCTTTTGGGATAGGAAAAGCTAAAAATTTTAGCTTCTCCTTTTCAGAAGTGCTTTTGAAAAGCACTTCTAAAAAGCCAAAAATTCTAGCCAAAAGCAGCTTGTTCTGGACAGCTTTTCTTCCAAAAGTGCTTTTTTTAAGCACAGAAGAACAGGCCCTTAGTAGTGTGAATCCAAATTAAAGTATTTATTAAACTAATTAAATTCATTAAACTAAAATTAACCTAATAGAATTTCCTATTCCTAGTGTCAAAAATGCGAACATTAGCCTAAGTTTGGTTAACTGGTAAAAGATTAACTTACTTCAATGGTTATAATTAATAGAAGAACTCGGGTTTTAATTAGTAATTAACTATTAACTAGACAATATTACCTCCTAACCTCTACTACCTAACTACTCAACTAGTACATGCTTACCTCTCGGCCTCACATTCCTAACCTGGATAAATCCACGATTTACTCAGTAACCTCGTATTTCGATCCATTTACCTATATTACTTCTTAGGATCACCAATTCTAGGGTTAAGAAACACATGAATTTATAACAATTACTCCGTAAGAGAGACCCTCATTAATTTTCTAACTACTCACACATCCACTCGTTAAACTACTTAATCAATTGAATAATTCCATAACCGAAACTTGCTAGATATAAATAAAGCACAATAATTTATTCAATTATTCATACAAAAGCTAATAGATTAGGTTAACAAAAATGTAAATAAAAGAATAAGAGATAGGAGAAAGCTCATGTGGCAGCCCTAATTTGACCCTAGTCGGAAAGTGGTTTCAGGACCACAAAATTGAGTCACAAAATTATTTAAATGCTCTTTTCTATGTTTATTATATGTGAAGTTTCATGTGTGAAAGTATCGTGTCTTAATTTTGTCATTTGAATGTGGAATTAGCTAAAAAGGACTTGTTTGAGAAACTTTGAAAATGTGGTAGGTGAATGTCCTAGTGATTGAGTATCAGGTTGGAGATAAAGTGTTTTTAAAAGTATCACCGTGGAAAAAGGTACTCAGATTCGGTCGTAAGGGCAAGTTGAGCCCGAGGTTTATCGGACCGTATGAAGTTTCGAAACGAATTGGGACGATAGCGTACAAATTGATTTTGCCCCCTGAACTTGAAAAGATTCATAATGTTTTTCATGTTTCGATGCTTCAGCGATATAGATCAGATCCCTCATATGTGATTAACCCATCGGAAGTGGAAATCCAATCTGACTTGAGTTACGAAGAAGAATCAATTTGTATTGTGGCTCACGAGGTGAAAGAACTGTGGAAAAAGAAAATTTCGTTAGTAAAAGTACTGTAGGTCAAACACAGGGTTGAAGAAGCCACTTGGGAGCTAGAAGACTCCATGAAAGAACAATACCCTAATTTATTCGCTGGTAAGATTTTTGGGGACGAAAATTCCTAAGGGGGAGAGTTGTGACAGCCCTAATTTGACCCTAGTCGAAAAGTGGTTTTGGGACCACAAAATCGAGTCACAAAATTATTTAAATTCTCTTTTCTATGCTTATTATATGTGAAGTTTCATGTGTGAAAGTATCGTGTCTTAATTTTTTCATTTGAATGTGGAATTAGCTAAAAAGGACTTGTTTGAGAAACTTTGAAAATGTGGTAGGTGAATGTCCAAGTGATTAATTTTGTAAATTACTAAAGTAGAGGATTTGCATGTCTATTTTACCACTTTATTTAAGTGTACGGTAGTGGGGTTGGTTTAATGCATCATGTGCTATATATAATAATAAATTATAAACTTAAATTATGGTATAAAATAATATATGTTATTTTATAACATAAAATGAGGTGATAAAAACAAAGTTGAGCTTTATTTTTATCACTTAGTCGAAACTAAAGAAAACAAAAAGAAGAAGAGAAGCTCTTGAATATTCAGCCATTTGGGGAGATAAATTCAAGGTAAGTTCATGGTAGTTTGGTTGAAAATTCATGTTTTTGAGTTCCTCTCTTGGTTCTACTTTAAACCCATGAATTAATTTGTTAAATGTTGGTTAATTGTGCATTCGGTCATGATAGGAAATAGCAAAAATTTGTATTTGATGATAGAAATTGATGAATGAAAGTTTGATGGACTATAATGTTAAAATCCATGTGATTGTAAGTTTATAAGTTTAAATTTTGAAATTTGAACTATGTGTGGCTCAATTGCTTGGAATGGGCATTCGGCTATAGTATGAAATGCAAATAAAATTTGGTGTTGGATGTTTTAAATGATTTAGATAGTTATAAATTAAGTTTGAGGTTTGCTACATACGTATAGATGGTCTATTTAGATAACTTGGCTTGGAAGTTGAGTAAATTATGTTTTAAGAACTTTGTGAATATTCAGCCGAGGGGTATAGTTGTGAAGTATATTAGGTCAAATGTCTATGTATGAGAGTTTTAATAGGAATTTTGTGAATTATGAAAGATGATGTATATATTTAATCATAGGATGGTCTTGGTAACCTTAGAAAAGAATGCATGAAAATTTAATAGGTTGCTCTAATGACCGATATCCTAAAAGCTAATACATAGACTAGTTGATAAATATGTGTTAAAGAAATGTGAACAAATATCTACTTGATTGGTATTCGGCTATGGGTAATTGTATAATTAATTGACCGATTGTGAAGTAGTGAATTTATTTAAATTGTGAGTGCATGAATTGATTTTAAGGTGGCTAAAATTGTTTAAATGAAATATTTGTAAAGATGCATAGTGCCGAATATGTTCATGAATGAATGAGTTATGTGGGTTGTTTAAATGAAAGAAATGGATAAGTTAAGGTATAATTGAGTGTTTGAATGTGAATTACAAAGTACATGAATTTGAAAATGAAATGGTGATAGACCTAAATGGACAAATGATGCGAATGAATTAGCTTTTGAAATGGATATGGGTGCCGTACGTATGTGTTTGATTGAGAAGTAAATTTGTTTGATTTAGCTTAAGAGCTTAGAGGACCAAAGTTGGATAGGGGAAAGGAGAAAGTAATCGAATAGCCGTTGTAATCGTTCAACAACATCCGAGGTAAGTTTTAAGTAATCAAACATAAATAACAATTGATTATAATCTGATATATTATGTGAATTAGGTATTCCTTGTAAGGTATGGATTTAGCCGAATGTTAAAGATGAAATGATGGTGTATTGTATCATGCTTATATAGCCTAATGGCAAGTATAACATGTTGGTAAATATGTAATGTGCTTTTATAATCGAATGATAAGTTTGAAATGAATGTGAGCGAAATGTTATGCATAAGCTATCGAATGCTAAGTGTGAAAATGAGATGAAAGAAAAGTGTTTGAGATATATAATTATATATGTTCAAATGATGCTAGTACCTAATTGTTATGATTATGTTATATGGAACTTGGTGAGTTAATATCGGGCTTCGAGCCTAGCAGGCTATAATGCCAGTGAGTTAATATTGGGCTTTGAGCCTAGCAGGCATAATGCCGGTGAATGAGTTCAGACTTAAAGTCTAGCAGGCTTCGTGTCGGTGATGAATTCGGGTTTTAAACCTAGTAGGCTAATTGCCGGTAATTTGATATAAATCTAAGATTTTGAGACTTCGTGATAAAACGACAATTGAAATCTTATAATACCTTAAGTTGGCCAGGTATGTATCTTGTACTTATATGAGCTTGATTGGGATTGAATCCCAAGTATGTAATATGATGTATATGTGAATAAGTATTAAGACTATATGTATATGATCCTGATACATTCGGCCAAAATGTGAAGTTATGTGAAAATATTTGATTTACTTATGTTATATGAATTCAGATTCAAGTGAAGTTAATATGCTAAATATACGTTAAATGTTTCTATATATATATTCGGCCAAATGGCAATATACCTAAGAAATGTCACTTGAGAATTTGATTGATCGATTTATAATTGAATTTAATTGTTTGCATTGCTTAAAACTTACTAAGCTTATGGAAGCTTACTCCGTTTGTTATGTTTCTCTATTTTTAGATCGTTGACTCCAGCCACTTGCTCGGGGATCGTCAGCAACTCGTCACACTATCTATCGTTTTGGTACTATTATGTTTTGGAATTCGTATGGCATGTATAGAATAGACTTAAGTGAATGATATTTTGAGATGTTGTTGTATAGAAGCCATGTGAATATGGTAACTTTTTGAATGTCGGTATAAGTCTGAATTTCGATCTTTGATTTTGTTTGGCTATGCATATAATTGCTAATGAACTTATGTAAATGTGAATGTACAAATGTAGTGTTTTGGATTGGTAACCCTTCATAACCCACTCCGGCGACGGATACGGGTTATAGGGGTGTTACATTTTATTGGTATCAGAGCTACAGTTTAGTCGATTCTAGGACTAACGTAGCGTGTGTGAGTCTAGCTATACATGCCATAAAGTGTTAATACGATAGTGTGATGATTTCTGACAATTGAAATGTGTTTTTTGTATAGTAATGAATTTCGATCCTGATTGAGCAGTAGCTGACGACGTAGAGAGTAAGCGCCTGCTCCCGCGCTCGGGACAATGTTGATGGATACTCAATCGAATGCTAGTAATCAAAATGATGAGGCTAAACAAGCCTTCTATGCTATGATGAACGATTAGTTTACCCAATATGTTCGAACTAATCCGGCTGTTTCACATCCCCCACCACCGACTAATGCAATGCCTGTACCTGTGGTACCTCCTGTAATTGACCCGTTGAGGTTGAGCAAGCCCCCGGTTGATAGAATTCGAAAGCACGGGGCTACTGAGTTCAATGCTACTGACAATGATGATACCGAGCAAGCTGAGTTTTGGCTCGATAATACCATTCGCGTGTTTGATGAATTATCGTGCACACTTGATGAGTGCTTAAAATGTGCTATATCTCTGTTACGTGATTCTTCCTACTATTGGTGGAATACCTTGATTTCAGTTGTGTCGAGAGAACGGGTTACTTGAGAATTCTTTCAAACCGAGTTCCGCAAGAAATATATCAGTCAAAGATTCATCGATCAGAAACGGAAGGAATTTCTCGAGCTCAAACAGGGCTCTATGATAGTTACCGATTACGAGCGAAAGTTTGTCAGACTTAGTAGATGCTCGGGAATGTGTTTCGTCTGAGGCTATCATGTGTAAACGCTTCGAGGACAGGTTGAATGAAGACATCAAACTGTTGGTGGGTAGTCTGGAAATAAAAGAGTTTGTAGTGCTTGTCGAGCGAGCTTGTAAAGACGAAGAGCTCGGTAAAGAGAAAAGAAAAGCTGATGATGGAGCTAGAGAGTTCCGTAAAAGATCTTCGGGAAAATCCTTTCATCAGTCATCGAAGAAATTTAGAGATGACTCAGCCCAATCTAAGAATACTTCGGGTTTTTCCAGAGGGGACCGTGATCGACCTCCTGTAAGTACATGAGCCACCTTTGTTGCTAGTGTTGGCAATGATCGTCAGGACAGATCTGAGTGCAAGCATTGTGGCAAATGGCATTCAGGAAACTGTAGATTTCGTGTTCGCTCCTGTTTCAACTGTGGATCAACTGATCATTTTATCCGAGACTGACCAAAATTAGCTGAACAGAATACTGATCCGAGTGGGAGACCTAGTAACACTGCAACACAAGGTAGACCACCTAGACATGCGGGTAATGCTAGTGGAAATCAGAGAGGGACCAAAGATACTGCTGTACGTTCTGAGGCTCATGCTCCTGCCAGAGCCTATGCTATACGAGCGCTCGAGGATGCTTCTTCGCCAGATGTTATTACCGGTACTTTTACCCTTTTTGATACTGATGTTATTTCTTTGACCGACCCCGGTTCTACTTATTTATATGTATGTGAAACTTTGGCATCCAGTAAGACTTTACCTGTTGAGTCTACTGATTTTGTGATTCGAGTGTCAAATCCTTTGGGCCGTTATGTGCTAGTTGATAAAGTGTGTAAGAAATGTCCTCTGATGATCCGAGATTCTTGCTCTCCGGCTAATCTAATGCTATTACCGTTTGACGAGTTTGATATCATTCTCGGTTTGGATTGGTTAACTATGCATGATGCGGTAGTGAATTGCAAGCGAAAGACAATTGACTTGAGATGTTCGAATGATGAGATAATCCGAGTTGAGTCTACCAATTTAAATGGATTACCGGCAGTAATATCTTCGATGTTAGCTTAGAAATATGTGAAAAAGGGGTGTGAAGCTTATCTTGCGTATGTACTGGATAGTAAAGAGTCAGAAAAGAAACTTGAGACAGTGCCAGTGGTTTGTGAGTTTCCGGATGTATTCCCCGAGGAATTACCTAGATTACTACCTGTTCGGGAGGTAGAGTTTGGTATTGAACTAGTACCAGGGACTACACCTATTTCGATAGCTCTGTATCGTATGGCACTAACCGAACTAAAAGAATTGAAATCTCAATTGTAAGAGTTGACATATAGAGGTTTTGCTCAACAGAGTTTTACTCCCTGGGGTGCACCAGTGTTGTTTGTGAAAAATAAAGACGGAACCATGAGAATGTGCATTGATTATCGTCAGCTTAATAAGGTAACGATAAAGAATAAATATCCGTTGCCGCGAATAGATGATTTGTTTGATCAACTGAAAGGAGCCTCAGTATTTTCGAAGATAGACTTGAGATCGGGTTATTATCAGTTGCGAGTTAGAGACTCTGACGTGCCTAAAACTGCTTTCAGAATGAGATACAAACATTATGAGTTCCTAGTGATGTCGTTTGGGCTCACTAATGCCCCTGCAATTTTCATGGATTTAATGAATCAGATTTTCAGACAGTATTTGGATCGATTTGTAGTCGTGTTTATAGATGACATTTTGATCTATTCACGCGATGAAACTAAACATGCCGAGCACTTGAAGTTAGTATTACAGATTTTGCAAGACAAGCAATTATATGCGAAGTTCAGTAAATGTGAATTCTGGTTGAGAGAAGTCAGCTTTTTGGGGCATGTTCTATCCGCATCGGGTATCTGAGTTGATCCGAGTAAAATTTTAGCTATACTCGATTGGAAGCCTCCGAGAAATGTTTCGGAAGTTCAGAGCTTTTTGGGACTTGCCGGGTATTACAGACGGTTTGTGAAAGGCTTTTCGATGATAGCAACACTGATGACAAAGTTGCTTCAGAAAGACATCAAATTTGAGTGGTCAGAAAAGTGCCAGAAAAGTGCCAGAAAAGTTTTGATCAATTGAAAAATCTTTTGACCGAAGCTCCAGTGTTAGTTCAGCCAGAATCCGGTGAAGAATTTGTGATCTACAGTGATGCGTCTCTTAATGGTTTGGGCTGTGTGTTGGTACAAGAGGATAGAGTTGTAGCGTACGCTTCGAGACAATTGAAGCCACATGAGAAAAACTATCAGACTCATGATCTAGAGTGTTAGCTGCTATCGTTTTCGCTTTGAAAATTTGGTGCCACTACTTGTTCGGGGAAAATGCCATGTGTATTCCGATCACAAAAGTCTCAAGTACTTGATGACTCAGAGAGATTTGAATTTGAGACAAAGACGTTGGCTAGGATTATTGAAAGATTACGAGCTTGTCATTGATTACCATCCGGGAAAGGCTAACATGGTTGCTGATGCTTTAAGCCGTAAATCACTGTTTGTTTTGCGAGCAATGAATGTGCACCTGTCTTTGTCCGTTGATGATGTGTTAGTAGCGGAGTTAAAAGCAAAGCTGTTATTGATGCAACAAATCCGTGAAGCTCAAAAAGTTGATGATGAATTAGTTGCAAAACGAGCACTATGTGTTTCGAAAGAGAATTCAGAGTTTTTGATTGATAGCAATGATTGTTTGAGGTTCAGAAATCGATTATGTGTTCCGAGAAATTCAGAGCTTATTCTAATGATTTTGAACGAGGCTCATAGCAACCGAATGTCAGTTCACCTAGGTAGTATGAAAATGTATAATGACCTGAAACGTCAGTATTGGTGGCACGGTATGAAACGAGACATTTCTAAATTTATTTCGAAGTGTTTGATATGTCAACAAGTAAAATCAGAACATCAAGTGCCTTCGGGATTACTTCAGCCGATCATGATACCCGAGTGGAAGTGGGATTGGGTCACGATGGATTTTGTGTTTGGGTTGCCATTGTCTCCGAGCAAGAAAGATGTGATCTGGTGATGTGATCCGGCCCGGATTAATTGAGTCGTTTCACGTAATTGCCTGATCGTCGACGAGGAATAGTTGAGTTATCGAAAATAGGATGAAATAAGGCTAAAGATGCGGAAGCTTTCAAATGGTTTTAAAAGGTTGGCTAAGGTGATGGTAAATTTATAAGGGTATTAGGCTCGATTTAAGGATAAAAATAAGAAAAATGGAAGTTGATAAATGAAGGCTCGGTTTTGTAAAAAGATATTATAGTTGGGTAAAATCTAGGATAGTCGGTGGAATGGATAAATGAGCTTAAACACCAGAAACGATTCAACACTAAAAAGTGTCACCCCGATTTCTATTCGGTTCAAGGTGGGATTACGGAATTGTAGAAGGGTTGAACGCCACACCAAAGCAAGGTGATAAGTTCAAAAGAGAACGATAGACGCCACTAGCACGCTAGATAAGTCAAATCGAAACTCGTACGATTTTAGAGAGGAGAAAACTCACTCTTTGAACAAAGTTCATTCAAATGATCAAAAGTCAAAAGTCCCTTTACAAGAAATTCAACAACTATTTATAGCCTTCCTACTAGTAGCCGAATGGACAAATTCAAGACTTAGTTTCTAAGTAAACAATAAACTAAAATTCAGCATGAATGCAAAATTATTATCCCATGTAGATTCGGCTGAATGAGAGCTCCAATGGTCATCTTCTAGATGGGCAAATGCACCTTGAACATCTTGGATGTGCATGAATAGGCTAGGTTCAGTCAATGAACATAATGGGGTCATTCATGAAGCAACTATTGCTGAAAAATTACCAGCATTAATTGGCAATTTGAAGAGCCATTTAGAAGTGTGAACGGACGGTTTTAAAGGGCCATGAGGTGTGAACATGGTTGAACCGAACAGCCATAGTGTGAACAGCCTTTATACTTCCTTGAGAAGAGAATCGGCCAATCTTGAAAGGATGAAAAGCTTGGTCACTTTGGCCGAATAGTTGCCTTAAAAAAAACTCCAAAAATTAATCAGCTTTAATGCATTAAATCAGCTGCACATGCATCTTCAAATTCATTGAATCTCCATGCATGAATCTGCCCAATTCATCTTCAAATTCGGCTGCACCTAAAAACACTCATGAACTTAATTAATTTCAAGCAAACTCAGCTGAACTAAATTAAAGTATAATGTGAACATCCTAAATAACATTGAGACAACTTAAATATTAACAAATCATAACACATAAATTTGGCTAGACAAATTTAAAACATGTAATAATTTAGACAAATTAAATGAAATCTAGACACCTTTAATTCAGCCAAATCAAGACATATTAAACACTTGTAATAAATTAAGACATATTTAAAAGCTATAAAGAAACTTATTTACATGCTTATTTAAATGGTCTAAAACTCCAGCAAATAAAGTTAATTTAGCTAAAGAGCTAATAATGAGCTGAATTGAATTTAAACCAAGCTCAAACGAGCTGAATTAAGCTCATGTGAGCTAAAATAAAATTCGGTGAGCTGAACCAAGCTAAATGGAGCTTGAGGAGCTGAATTCAAGCTGAAATCAAGGGCATCCTTGACCAGGGTCATATCATCTGGGTTGTTGTTGATAGATTGAAAAATTTGGCTCATTTTATTCCCGTACGTACGGATTATTCACTTGATAAGTTAGCCTAACTGTATGTTTCTCAGATTGTAAGGTTACACGGGGTACCTACTTCTATTGTGTCGGATAGAGATTCGAGATTCACATCGCAATTTTGGAAGAAATTGCAAGAAGCGTTGGGTACTAAGTTACATTTTAGCACCGCTTTTCATCCCCATACCAATGGTCAATCCGAGCGAATTATTCAGATACTCGAGGATATGTTGAGATGTTGCATCCTTGAGTTTAGTGCTTCCTGGGAAAAGTTCCTACCTTTGATTGAATTCACATACAACAATAGTTTTCAATTGAGCATCAAGATGGCACCTTACGAGGCTTTGTACGGTCGTAAATGTCGCACACTGTTGTTTTGGACCGAGTCTGTGAAAGTAAAATTTACGGAGTTGATTTGATTAAAGAAGCTGAACAAAAAGTTAAAGTGATTCGCGAAAGTTTGAAAGCAGTGTCAGACCGTCAGAAATCGTGTGCGGATTTGAAACGTTAAAATATTGACTATCAGGTTGGAGATAAAGTGTTTTTAAAAGTATCACCGTGGAAAAAGGTACTCAAATTCGGTTGTAAGGGCAAGTTGAGCCCAAGGTTTATCAGACCGTATGAAGTTTCGGAACGAATTGGGCTGATAGCATACAGATTGATTTTTCCCCCTGAACTTGAAAAGATTCATAATGTTTTTCATGTTTCAATGCTTCGGCGATATAGATCAGATCCCTCGCATGTGATTAACCCGTAGGAAGTGGAAATCCAATCTGACTTGAGTTACGAAGAAGAACCGATTTATATTGTGGCCCACGAGGTGAAAGAACTAAGGAAAAAGAAAATTTCGTTAGCAAAAGTACTGTAGGTCAAACATGGGGTTGAAGAAGCCACTTGGGAGCTAGAAGACTCCATGAAAGAATAATACCCTAATTTATTCGCTGGTAAGATTTTCGGGGACAAAAATTCCTAAGGGGGGAGAGTCATGACAGCCCTAATTTGACCCTAGTCGAAAAGTAGTTATGGGACCACAAAACCGAGTCACAAAATTATTTAAATTCTCTTTTCTATGTTTATTATATGTGAAGTTTCATGTGTGAAAGTATCGTGTCTTAATTTTTTCATTTGAATGTGGAATTAGCTAAAAAGGACTTGTTTGAGAAACTTTGAAAATGTGGTAGGTGAATGTCCAAGTGATTAATTTTGTAAATTACTAAAGTAGAGGATTTGCATGTCTATTTTACCACTTTATTTAAGTGTACGGTAGTGGGGTTGGTTTAATGCATCATGTGCTATATATAATAATAAATTATAAACTTAAATTATGGTATAAAATAATATATGTTATTTTATAACATAAAATGAGGTGATAAAAACAAAGTTGAGCTTTATTTTTATCACTTAGCTGAAACTAAAGAAAACAAAAAGAAGAAGAGAAGCTCTTGAATATTCGGTCATTTGGGGAGATAAATTCAAGGTAAGTTCATGGTAGTTTGGTTGAAAATTCATGTTTTTGAGTTCCTCTCTTGGTTCTACTTTAAACCCATGAATTAATTTGTTAAATGTTGGTTAATTGTGCATTCGGTCATGATAGGAAATTGCAAAAATTTGTATTTGATGATAGAAATTGATGAATGAAAGTTTGATGGACTATAATGTTAAAATCCATGTGATTGTAAGTTTATAAGTTTAAATTTTGAAATTTGAACTATGTGTGGCTCAATTGCTTGGAATGGGCATTCGGCTATAGTATGAAATGCAAAGAAAATTTGGTGTTGGATGTTTTAAATAATTTAGATAGTTATAAATTAAGTTTGAGCTTTGGTACTTATGTATAGATGGTCTATTTAGATAACTTGGCTTGGAAGTTGAGTAAATTATGTTTTGAGAACTTTGTGAATATTCAGCCTAGGGGTATAGTTGTCAAGTATATTACGCCAAATGTATATGTATGAGACTTTTAATAGGAATTTTGTGAATTATGAAAGATGATGTATATATTTAATCATAGGATGGTCTTGGTAACCTTAGAAAAGAATGCATGAAAATTTAATAGGTTGCTCTAATGACCGAATATGCTAAAAGCTAATACATAGACTAGTTGATAAATATGTGTTAAAGAAATGTGAACAAATATCTACTTGATTGGTATTCGGCTATGGTTAATTGTATAATTAATTGACCGATTGTGAAGTAGTGAATCTATTTAAATTGTGAGTGCATGAATTGATATTAAGGTGGCTAAAATTGTTTAAATGAAATATTTGTAAAGATGCATAGTGCCGAATATGTTCATGCATGAATGAGTTATGTGGGTTGTTTAAATGAAAGAAATGGATAAGTTAAGGTATAATTGAGTGTTTGAATGTGAATTACAAAGTACATGAATTTGAAAATGAAATGGTGATAGACTTAAGTGGACAAATGATGCGAATGAATTAGCTTTTGAAATTTATATGGCTGTCGTACGTATGTGTTTGATTGAGAAGTAAATTTGTTTGATTTAGCTCAAGAGCTTAGAAGACCAAAGTTGGATAGGGGAAAGGAGAAAGTAATCGAATAGCAGTTGTAATCGTTCGACAACATCCGAGGTAAGTTTTAAGTAATCAAACGTAAATAACAATTGATTATAATCTGATATATTATGTGAATTAGGTATTCCTTGTAAGGTATGGATTTAGCCGAATGTTAAAGACGAAATGATGGTGTATTGTATCATGCTTATATAGCCTAATGGCAAGTGTAACATGTTGGTAAATATGCAATGTGCTTTTATAATCGAATGATAAGTTTGAAATGAATGTGAGCGAAATGTTATGCATAAGCTATCAAATGCTAAGTGTGAAAATGAGATGAACAAAAAGTGTTTGAGATGTATAATTATATACATTCAAATGATGCTAGTACCTAATTGTTATGATTATGTTATATGGAACTTGGTGAGTTAATGTCGGGCTTCAAGCCTAGCAGGCTATAATGCTGGTGAGTTAATATCGGGCTTTGAGCCTAGCAGGCGTAATGCCAGTGAATGAGTTCAGACTTAAAGTCTAGCAGGCTTCGTACCGGTGATGAATTCGGGTTTTAAACCTAGCAGGCTAATTGCCGGTAATTTGATATAAATCTAAGATTTTGAGACTTCGTGATAAAATGACAATTGAAATCTTATAATACCTTAAGTTGGCCAGGTATGTATCTTGTACTTATATGAGCTTGATTGGGATTGAATCCCAAGTATGTAATATGATGTATATGTGAATAAGTATTAAGACTATATGTATATGATCCTGATACATTCGGCCAAAATGTGAAGTTATGTGAAAATATTTGATTTACTTATGTTATATGAATTCAGATTCAAGTGAAGTTAATATGCTAAATATACGTTAAATGTTTGTATATATATATTCGGCCAAATGGCAATATACCTAAGAAATGTCACTTGAGAATTTGATTGATCGATTTATAATTGAATTTAATTGTTTGAACTGCTTGAAACTTACTAAGCTTATGGAAGCTTACTCCGTTTGTTATGTTTCTCTATTTTTAGATCGTTGACTCCAGCCACTTGCTCGGGGATCGTCAGCAACTCGTCATACTATCTATCGTTTTGGTACTATTATGTTTTGGAATTCGTATGGCATGTATAGAATAGACTTAAGTGAATGATATTTTGAGATGTTATTGTATATACGCCATGTGAATATGGTAACTTTTGAATGTCGGTATAAGTCTGAATTTCGATTTTTTATTTTTTTTGGCTATGCATATAATTGCTAATGAACTTATGTAAATGTGAATGTACAAATGTAGTGTTTTGGATTGGTAACTCTTCATAACCCACTCCGGCGACGGATACGGGTTATGGGGGTGTTACAGCTCATGAATAAATATAAGCGCGGTTCTACTGTAATCTCCGCTTGCAATCGTCTTCACATCGAAACAAGAAGAATTCTAATTACCATGAACATAAAAATAAACTACGACTAAAAAACTAAATAAATTTGTTTCTACAGGTTGACTCTATTTTCTAATATGGTTATAAGGGCATTTTTATAGCAAATATTAAGGTTTTAGGTGTCTAAAATACCCTTGATACTTTGAGCGCAAGTTAGAAATAAAATCTAAGAAAATCTTCCCAAAATATGGCTGTTGATGTTAGCACTGCGTCATGATGTCATTCAGGTTGTGTTGCAACACTTATACCTGTTTCGTTCTAGTATTTTTTTCTCTTTGATCTTTAGTTTTCCGACAAGGGATTCTTATTTCGCAACATGGTTTTCGTCTTTTGTGTTTTGGGGCCTAAAATAGAACCATTCTCACTTAAATAACCTATTAGTCATTCTCGAGGCTCGAGTTGGCTAACAGGTCATCGGGACACTAAAAAATGCATAAAATGCTTATTTTACTATTAATTACATCTAAGCTACTAAAATAGAAAATGAAACAAACTAACATAAAATGACTTGAAATCAAGCACATTAAATGCAAAAAATAGTCTAATTTGCCACAACGAATTGAGGCAGATTAGACTTCCCATTAAAAGATAGATCTTAATGGACTCCTCAACACTATATAGTCCTAACGGACATCCTCTTCATTCGTTAGCCCTTGGCGGACTTTACAGAACAAATAGTCCTTAGCGGACATTCCACATATGATAGTCCTTGGTGGACTTCCCACGTAAAATAGTCTTAAGTAGACTTTCCTTTTCTGGCTACCTCTTTGCCAAGAAACACTTAGAAATAGAATCTGGAGAACCATTTCGCTTTCTCATAAGCAATGTTGGCTTGTTCGTTACTTCTGGCGGACTCTTAATGGCGAATACATATTTCCAAATAATATGAAGGAAAACCCCTTTTTCTACACATATCCACACATAATGCATTTTCACATATTTCTCTTATCTTCGCATCTTGGTGAGGCCTCTTATCCACAAGTTTGCTAGCACTCCCATACACGCCATAACCATTATGATGGACTTTTCATCAAATGAGTCATATAGTGGTTTTCACATATATGCCCTAACGGGCTTCCATGTTTATTGTCCTGAAAAACTTCATTTTTTTATAAGGGCAAACTTGTCCTCCACTAGACCATCCCATGGCTAGCCGTGGACTTTCGACTCTAAAGAGTTAGTAGACCATTTTCATTGTGTCGCTCCGTAGATCCAGTAGATCATTTCCATGATGCCACTCTGTAGAACCAGTAGACCAGTTATCCAACCAAACCTTTTCAAATCCTCCTTGTTAATTTGAACACCTAAGTTTTCACCTACAAGGTCGGGCCATTTCATATTTCAGTGACTCCATTTCCCATTCAGTCTTCCCATTCCTCCATCGCGATAATTTTCCTATTTTCAACTAACCCTCCAAATAATTCCTTTCATACTAGACATTTTATAAACATATATTCCACACACAACGTTATGTTCACTTCTATAAAATTGAGTACGCCACATATCAGCTCATCGATACACAACCATATCAAACATTCAGTGAACATACTTGCAGACATTCATATAATTGTATAGCCATATCAATGTATAACCTTTCCAATCAGCAACGATCATATATATCCAAAGAACTCAAACTGAACTCAGTGCAGAACAAACAAGTAGCCCAGGAATTAGAACAACACCCAAATAGTGGAGTACATAAACTCACCTGTTGTCCTTCCTCCCTACTAGCTAAGTTTTTCCAAATACCAGAGCCTCTTCCATCCTAGTTAGCTAAGCATGAGAACCAAAGATTCTAGTTAAAATGAAGGCATTTTTGCTTTAAAATCTAGAATCCAAGAACCTGCAAAAACCCTTCAAATTTTATAAAAACCCTCAACTTCTTTGTTTTATCAAATCCACGAGTACAAAAAGATGAGAAAGCTTACCAGCTCATCAGATTCTCATCTTTTCATATTCAATAACCTTACATGTACAGTCACCTTAAAACCCCATCAAAACTAGTAGCTGACGTCATTATGTTTCCCACTCAGGAACCAGTCAGTTCCAACGTAACTGAACCAGAATTAAAAACCCAACTATTTTCCATTCAGCCACTAAAATTTTTAGATTTTATAATAGAGGCCGCCAAACCTACAGTTTCTTTCAATTAACTCCCAACTCTTATCTAAATTTCTGACTTTTATGGAAAATCGAGTGTGATAAAGTTTCCTTGGATACTCATACTTCTCGTATGTTAATATGTTTCGGAGATTGGTAAAATTTTGTCATAAAAATGTGAAATTGGTTATGTATAAATGATTATAATATGATAACATGGGAAATTCCATGGCTTAAAGATGTGGAAATAAGTGATTGGGTAAACTTTTGACTATAAAGTCAATTATCAATTGTTAATGTACTATATAAATTGGTTGTCATGGAACAATTAATAAACATGTTTTACAATTTTAGAATAAATATGAAAATGAGTATGTAAAGGAATATGTGTAAGTCTTCATGTGTTAAAGTGTTGAAAATAAGAGATTAGTTGTGAAATATGCAATTAATACAAAAAATTTGCTAATGCCACCTTGGTAAAATTTTGGATTAATATGTCATTATAGGCCTTTTTTGTTTAATGAGACAAATCGGTGTATGGTAATATGTATATGTAGCCATTAATGAAGTTTTGGCTTTGAGTATACATTTGAGGTCATAATAACCCCTCTCAGTTTTTGTAAAACTATGATGTTAATAAGCAAATCAACATATCATAATGCTTAAATTTGAATATGAATTTGAACATGTATGAGGAGGCACTTAAAATGCCTTTTTGAGAAGTGTGAATACATGTGAGGTATCTCGAAGTGTCACGTGCCGCAATTCAAAGCCCGTGATCATCGCACCAAATGTATCCTATGGAGTTTTATCATTTAGATTGGGATAATTTGTCCTAAAAGAACTGGCTCAATTCAAAAAGTTTTGGAGAAGCCTTTTAGATTGAAGCCTAGGTGGCCCAATGATGAAGATATGAAAACATAGGCTACCTTGGTAAATAGGGAAACCAATCTTAAAAGATTGAGGGGTATCATATCTTGTAAGATTAGATTAGATTTTATTATGTAAATCGATTATGTAATCTTGAAAAATCCCTAGATTGAAGAGATAGGCTAATCTCATTCGTCGATATAACTTGATCTAGACAGTCGGTTTTAGGGGAGCTCAACTATAAATAGAGAGCTTCCCCTTCACTTGTAACATATTTCATTCTTTATTTTTTTTCTTGTATTCTTTGAGAGAAAGTAATACAATTGAGAGAATTTATTCAAACACTTCTCGTGCATAAATTTTTGTGTTTTTCTGTTCTTTTGTGCTTTCTTTTGGCAGTATTGCTTCCACTATATAAATTGGTGCCTTGTAGGATTTCTTTGTAAATCCTCACTTTGTGGTGGTTAGGCTGACTTGCGCGAGTTTGGAATGAACGGATCATCTAAAGCTGCACAAAACATAAGACGAAAGTTCTAGCCCTATGACAAAAGTGCCTGTAACACCCCTAACTCGTATCCGTCGCTGGAACAAGGTTACAGAGTATTACCAAAATTTACAGAATATTTACGGATAATTCATATCATTTACTATTTAATTCCCGAGATTATTCATATCGTCTCTTAAATGGACCCTCGAGGCCCAATATGAGTATTAGAATCGAGTTGGGACTAAATCGAGAACTCATAGAATTTTTCACAAAATTTCTAAAATTTTCCCAGATGTAGGGCACACACGCCCGTATGGTCCAGGGGCACGCCCGTCTGACCCTAAGACACGCCCGTGTTGCAGGCCATGTTAGATCCTGTATAACTCTCTGACTTGTACCACATAGCCAGCCACATGCCCGTGTGAGTAGGCCGTGTGTTCAATTTAATTTTCAAAAAATTAGGTGTAGGGTTTACACGGCCAAGATACACGTTCGTGTTCTAGGCCGTGTAACACACACGGCTGAGACATACGCCCGTGTCTCTGCCCTTGTGCTCAATTATAAGCATTCTATTTCTCAATTTTAAGATGCAGGGAACACACGGCCTAATCACATGCCCATGTTCCAGGCCGTGTGTCACACAAGGGCAAGAAACATGCCCGTGTGTCTACCCGTGTGGACAAAATAAAGCCATTTTCCTAGCTTTATTTCTCACTCAAATTTGCCAATAACCTACACCAAAACTTACAAGTATATACCAGTCAATTCAAACATTAAATCCAAGCCAATTTTAACATCTAATATGATATTTTATCATATGCAATCATAATTATAATCTTACCCTTGTTTAACATATATATTAAACATAACTTGAACAACCATATTTAGTATAATTAACACATAGGTTTTTGTCACATTATATCCTTATAAATATGCCAAAACATAACATTACTAGCCATTCCAATGGTTAGTTTACAAACCACACATATATGCCAACAATGGCCAAGTTACCTATACATGCCATTATACCAAAATGAGGTTACTATTTATACCAAAACAAGCTAGTAGATAGTGTGATGATGCTCCAATCGATCTCCAACCTTAGCAAGCTTCCGAGCACTATAAATCAAAAAAAAAATAAAAGCTACTAAGCATTATATGCTTAATAAGTTCGTATAATAGGAATTGAAACTTACTAACCACATTTAACAACACTAAGCATACAAATAACATGCTTTCAGCATTTTGAAAATTTTACATACATACATATACTTAATCAAGCAAGTTAGTCATATAATATATATAAATTTTAATTAAATATAGATGAGCTCATCGTATAAGTCTTCATAAAATAACTCAAAAACCTTCAAGGCATGTTTCTATTTATCTCATCATTTTCTCATGTCAATAGTGTTATCAGTTGAAATATTGAAATAATGAGGGATACTTAAATAGTAAACTCAAGGTGTACATATCTATAAACAGTCAATTCTTATTCAGGGAGCATACTCTCAAGCACATGTTAGAATGCTCAAACGAGCCATGTAATCAAGTAACAGACACTTATCCAAGCTAGTCAGGAAACTCATAAAAGTTTTTACTAAGGAAGCTCATAGAGCTTTTCGATATCTCCGAAAAGATAATATCTAGGAGCTTTGAATAAGGTAATAGAGAGTTCCAGTGAGCTTATCACGACGCTCAAGAAGAGCTGCATTTGTGTCCGCATTATATGTAGGATCACAACCAATCGTATGTGTAACAGCCCAATTTCGGTGAAATCAGAACAGTGGTTTGAGAACCACAAATCCGCGTCGAAAATAAAATTTATTTTTATATTATTATATGGACCGTATTATGATGGAAATTTTATGTGAAAATTTTGAAATGAAAATGTTATCGACTATATGCTTAATTACGAGAAAGACCAAATCACATAAAATGTAAAAGTTGGATTCTAGTAGCTAGAAGGATCAAATAGCTATGGAATTTAAAACTTGATGTCCTTATATGGTAATTAGACCATTAATAAAAGTATGTAGATATTTTGAGATGACTCATCCATGGAAAATTTAAAAAAAGGGTAGGGACTAAATTGGAATTCAACTAAATTAATTAATTAAAAGATGATAAAAAGAAATATCATCTTATTTTTCTCATCTTTTTACCCAAAAATACATGAAAACCCTAGGAGAGAGAGAGAAGAAACTTTCATGGCCAAATTGGGTAAGTTTCCTTGGCCCATTTTTAGTAATTTTGATATTTTTGAAACCAGGATAGCTTAATCTATCTATTTGAGGGATCAATTTGTAAAGTTATCAAAGTATGGAAAATGGGTTATGCATGTATATGCTGGAAATTAGAAATTTATGGTAGAAAATGAAAGGTTGTTGATAGATAAACAACTTTTACAAAGTGATTTTTGATGAAAACATGATTTAGGGGCTAAAATGTAAACTTGTAAAATTTAATGAAAAATTCTAAAATTTTGTGAATTCATGTGCTAGAAAATTTGTAATGGGATTTTTGTTAGGTTTGGAATAGGGAGTAAATTGCACAAGTTTCATTTTTCGAGCCTAGGGACAAAATTAAAATTTATGAAAAAGTTAGGGGTAAAATTGTAATTTTACCTAGGAGGTAAATTGAGCCCAAATAAATATGAAATGTGGTAAATTGATGTTAAATTTACTCATATAGATCCAGATAGACTGAATTCAGAGTTAGAATGAGGAAAATGTCGGATAAGTAGATGCTTGTACACGAACACTTGTCGAGGTAAGTTCGTGTAACTGAATTATATTTATTTACATGCTTGTTTTGATTTTGATTATGTAAATTGTATGAATTTCATATATATGTGAAATGATTACATATCCGATCAAGCCCGATAAATGAAAATGTTCAAATTAAATGATAATTGTCGACAGATTATAGAGGATAAACGATGAAAATGTTACCTTTATGCTTGGAATGGGATCATTTGAATTATATGGATGTTATAGATGTATGAAATAATTACATACCGAAAAATGCTTGAAAATGTTAAAATCTTGTTTTAATAAATGAAAATCGATGGATAAATGTAATTGCCTAAATGAATGAGGTCCTACATTAGTTGCATCATGGATTTAGCTCGGACAAGTAATCCTAATGACTTCATTATAAAAAAAATTTAGCCCCGACGCGTAATCCTAATATAAGTCCTTTCGAGCGTATGTTATGGATTGTATTTAGCCCGGACGGGTAATCCAGATCAAACTCTCTAGAGCATATGTCATAAAAAGGATTTAGCCTGGACTGGTAATCATTTTATATACATTTGTGGCTCGAGAGTGTACTCTCTGAAATTGTACCTTATTGGTACTATTGGAAATTTATTGACGGATTCTAATCTGTACACTTTGGTTGTACTATCTATGTATCCATCAATATTCTGAATAAATTCAACGGGTAAAAATCTTGACATGAAAGGTCAAAAATGAGAAATGAGTTATTAGATGTAGTTGTCTAAAATCCATTAAAATGAGGATACGTGACAATTGAAATATGAGAACATGTGATGATTATATTTGAATATGGAATTCATTAGATGAAAATATTCATGCTTGGTTATAGACTTATACACTTTGAGTGTACCGCTACTCATGTGACATTGGTATTACGAGTTTTATGAGTAAAGTCCTGATATGAAATAATCTGAACTCGAGATGAGTTATACGAAAATATACTTGAGCTATAATGATGTGATTTATACATGTTGTGGAAAGCATATGTGCATGGAAACTTGATTGTTGTTGAGCTCATACATTTTTTTGATGTTATTATGGAATATATGTCTAACAAGGGCAATGAGGATATGTGTAGGGCTTAAGGTCAAATTGAGTGATTATGCCTTACAGAGTTACCTCAAAATAAATTGAATGGTAAGTTAAGTACCATGTTATACGAACTTACTAAGCATTTTATGCTTACTCCATTTTATTTCCCCGGTTTTAGAATAAATCGGAAGCTCATTGGGTTGGAAGCTTGGCGGAAATCACTCACACTATCCATCGGCTCATGTCAATACAATATGGTAAATCAATTATGGTCGTAATGGCATGAAATGGTATGTCATGATGAACGATGGAATTTGCTTGATTTGAATGCTTGAAATGGTTGGTATTTGAATGAGTGATTCAAGTGCAAGTCATGGGTGTGATTTTGAGTGAGAAATGAAGCTAGGAATGGCTTTATTTTGTCCACACGAGCAGACACACAGGTGTGTGTCTAGACCGTGTGTGACATACGGCTGGGAACATGGGCATGTAGTTAGGCCATGTGTCCCCTGCACCTTAATTTCGAGAAAACAGAATGCTCAGAATTGAGCACATGGGTAGAGACACTGGCATGTGTCTCAGCCATGTGTGTCACACGGCCTAGAACACGGGCGTGTGTCTTGGCCGTGTGAAACCTGCAATTAATTTCAAATTGAATTAATTAACCACATGGCCTAGTACACGGGCATGTGACACAGCCGTGTGCACAAGTCAGAGAGTTACACGGGGTTGAACACAGCCTCTAGCAAGGGTGTGTCCCAGGGTCACAAGGGCATATCCCTTGGAACACACGGGCGTGTGAGCCCTGCACATTGGGAAAATTTTGAAATGTCGTAAAAAATTCTTAAAGTTCTCGATTAAGTCTCGACTCAATTCCAATGCTCGTATTGGGCCTCGAGGGCCCAATCAAGGGACATTATGAATGATCTCGATAAATGAATAGTAATTTACATAAATTATTTGTAAATATTTCTCAATGTTCTGGTAATGCTCCGTAACGCTATACCAACTACAGATACGGGTTAAGCGTATTACATTTAGTGGTATCAGAGTTATGATTTAGTCAGTTCTCAAACTGAACGTAGCATATGCGGAGTCTAGAAATACATGCCATTATATAACCTATGATAGTGTGATATCTCCCGACTTTGATAAAAATTGTTTTGCAAATAGACAAAGATGCTTTCCAACTGAGCTAATTCCGATAATGCTAAAAGTGATACTCGCAATGTTCGAGTAAAAATGTTATGTATGATAAAAAGGGGACCTTTAAAGGTATGAAATAAATGTTTTATAATAGGCATGTTAATGATAAATGTTAAATGATATGTGTGTATTTATGAAAGTTGAATTTTGAGGCTTACGATCTCTACCCCTTTACCAGTATGGTGCTACATAATGAAATTCGCAAGATTTACATGGATTAAGCTCATGAATGTGGAACTAAATATTTCAAAGGCTAAATGATTAACAATGTAGTCAGACTGAGAATCGATTAATAAGTAAAGACGGTATTAAAAGAGTTATCAAATTTTTCTGAAGATTATTCTGATTATTTGATATCATTGTTAAGGAAGAAGTTATTCATGAGTAAACGACTTATCCAGATATGATATTTACAGAACGGATTAGCCGAAATTTTTTTGAATTGACTCTTTCAATGAATTAAATAATGTAAGATTATTGATGACTTTATTAGTCAGTGGAATAGCAATGAAATTGCAAAGATATGTGAATACAACTGTTATAGTTGAGTATATTACAACAATATCTCTTCGGTACTCTATAAGTTCTGTTATTCTTAGACGCATATGAAATTGTTCATGTTCAGACACAATATTTGTCATATTAAAAGGCTAGTAAATTATGATAGATAGAATTACTGAAAGTCTGGTTGACTCATGAGCGGTATAGCTCTATTATACTCAGGTTTTCTAATTTATCATGATTGATATATGATTTGATGATAAGGTTCATATGATATCATTTTCTACTTCTACTGATTGAAGCCTTGAGTGGCGAATATGCAAGTTATATTATCTTTATCACAGTTCTTTCTATTGAGTATGTGTGATATTACTCTTCTGAATTTTCTCTGTGATATCATTAATCTCTTTATTATGTAATCATGGGTTATCTGTGAAAGATATTCTTTGATCGGAGGTAATTACATTTGTTACCATTATAAATATCGACTTGATCATGAGGTATGGTGATAGAGATCACAGATCATAGGAACTGTGTTACTGCATTGGTTATTATTGGGGCCACTTTCGATTTTCCCTTTTTTAAATTGAGGTGCACTATTGATGTTGAAGTGTTGCTTTATCTATACAGCTGGAATGTCAATCATATTATTGCACAATGGTTTAAAATCTATTTGATGGTTGTGGCTTTGGAAAAACTCAAAGCTTCAATGTTAATAATTGAAATAGCTACATTGATGACCTAGTCATTACAGAAAAGAGGTAAGATTTGAATGGACTGACAAATGTTAGTAATGTTTTGACCAGTTGAAAACTCTGTTAACTAAAGCATTAATTCTGGTTCAGCCTGAATTGGGTAAAGGAATTTGTTATTACAGTACTGCACTATTAAATAGGATTAGACTATGCTTCGATGCAGTAAGGCAAGGTAATATCATGTACTTTCAAACAGTTAAAAAAAACCACATGGAAAGAATTACTTGATACATGATCTAGAATTTGTCAACTATTGTTTTTTATATTGAAATTTGACAACATTAATTTCAACATTATTTGTTTGGTGAAAAAAGTCATATATTCACTGATTATAACAGTTTGAAGCATCTGATGTTGCTAAAAGATTTGAATTTGAGATAACGTATATGGTTTGAAATGTTGAAAGATTATGATTTGATAATTGAATATCACTCGAAAAGAGCGAATGTGGTTACAGATATTCTGAGCAGAAAATCTCTGATACTTTACAAGTCATGGATACCAATTATGGTTGTCTGATAATAGCTCAATTTTAGCTGAGTATAGAGCTAAACTGATGATTTTACAACAGATCAGTAAAACTCAAAAAAGTAGTAATAAGTTGTAAGTTAAATGAATACATTGTGAAATAATTTTTGATTCAGAATTTCAGAATAGATTTGATAATTATCTATTATTCAAAGACAGAGTCTCTGTACTGAAGAAATTGGAGTTTATACAAAAAATTTTACATGAATGATATCATAGTGGTACTATGTTTGTTTATCTAGGGAATGATAAAATGTATAAGATGTATTAGTAGCTCGGAATGAAATGTGGTATTTCTAAATCTGTGTTTAAATGTGGGATGTATCAGCAAGATAAGGATGAAACTTTCAGGATGATTATAGCCAGAGAAGATACCAAAATAGAAATGAGACAAAGTTACTATGAATTTTATATCGAGATTATCCTTGTCTATGAAAAAGAAAGATATCATTTGAGTAATTGTCGATTGTTTGACGAAGGTTGCACATTCCATTTTGGAATGAGTGGATTTCACACTTGATAGATTGCTTGAATTATCTGTTTTTGAGATTATCAGATTATATGATGTGCTAGTTTCTGCTATGTCTAATGGAGATCTATAGTTTAAATTTCGATTCTGAAACAAGTTACAAGAAACTCTAGGTTTACGGTTACATTTTAATACCGTATTTCATTTTCAGATGGATGATCAATATGAACATATAATTCAGATCTTGGAAGATATGCTTCGATATTGTGTACTTGAATTTGAAGGTAATTTAGAAAAGTATTAGCCATGGGTTGCATTTGCTTTTTATAACAGTTAACAGCCAAGTACAAAATTATACTGTTCAAGGCTTTATATGGTCACAAATGTAAAACTCTGGTGTTTTGGACGGAGTTCTGTGAGAAAAGATATATGTAGTAGGTTTTGTTCTTTGAAACCAAAGAAAGATGAAGTGATCTGAGACAGTTTAAAAGTAGCATTTTATCGTTAGACCTGTTGCGTATTGATTGGTATTATTATTAGAGTTCTACAGAATTCACAATGTTTTATGTGTATATGTGTTATGACAGTATCGATCAGACCCGTCATCTGTTATTTCTCTAATAGAGATTGAAATTCAGCTTGATATGATTTACAGTGAGTGACTGGTTGAAATTCTGGCATGTGAAGTGAAAGACACGAAAAATATAAAGATAGCTTTAGTGAAAGTTCTTTGACAATAACATGATGTAGAGAAAGCTCTGGGAATCGGATGGAAACATGAGAAAGTAATGTTGGAATCTCTTTATTGGTAAAATTTTCGAGGACGAAAATTCCTTAAGGGAGGAGAGTTGTAACAACAATTTCGGTGAAATCGAAATAATGGTTTCGGGACCATAAATTTGAATTGAAAATAATTTCTTTTATTTTATTATACGGACTGTATTATGTTAGAAATGTCATGTGAAAATTTTGAAAAGAAAAATTCATCGATTATGTGCTTAATTACGAGAAGGACCAAATCACATAAAATATAAAAGTTGGATTCTAGTAGCTAGAAGGATCAAATAGCTATGGAATTCAAAACTTGAAGTCCTTATATGGTAATTAGACTATTAATGAAAGCATGTAGATATTCTGAGATGTCTCATCCATGGAAATTTTAAAAAAAAAGTAAGGACTAAATTGAAATTCAACTAAATTAATTAATTAAAAGATGATAAAAAGAAATATCATCTTATTTTTTCTCATCTTCTTCCCTAAAAATACATGGAAACACTAGAAGAGAGGGAGACGAAACTTTCATGGCCAAATTGGGTAAGTTTCCTTGGCCCGCTTTTAGTAATTTTGATATTTTTGAAACCGGGATAGCTTAATCTATCTATTTGGGGGATCAATTTGTAAAGTTATCAAAGTATGGAAAATGGGTTATGGATTTATATGCTGGAAATTAGAAATTTATGGTAGAAAATGAAAGGTTGTTGATAGATAAATAACTCAAAGTGATTTTTTATGAAAATATGATTTAGAGACTAAAATGTAAACTTGTGAAATTTGATGAAAAATTCTGAAATTTTATGAATTCATGTGCTAGAAAATTTGTAATGGGATTTTGGTTAGGCTTGGAATAGGGAGTAAATTGCACAAGTTTCATTTTTCGAGCCTAGGGACAAAATTGGAATTTATGAAAAAATTAGGGGTAAAATGGTAATTTTACCTAGGACGTAAATTGAGCCCAAATAAATATGAAATGTGGTAAATTGATGTTAAATTTACTCGTATAGAACTGGATAGACCAAATTCAGAATTAGAACGAGGAAAATGTCAGATTAGTAGATGTTTGTACACGAACACTTGTTAAGGTAAGTTCGTGTAACTAAATTATGTTTATATACATTCTTGTTTTGATTGTGATTATGTAAATTGTATGAATTTCATATATATGTGAAATGATTACATATCCAATTAAGCCAAATAAATGAAAATGTTCAAATTAAATGATAATGCCCAACAGATAATAAAAGATAAACAATGAAAATGTTACCTTTATGCTTGGAATGTGATCATTTGAATTATATGGATGCTATAGATGTATGAAATAATTACATATCGAAAAATGCTTGAAAATGTTAAAATCCCATTTTAATAAATGAAAATTGATGGATAAATATAATTGTTTAAATGAATAAAGTCCAACATTAGTTGCAGCATGGATTTAGCTCGTACGAGCAACCCTAATGACTTCATTATAGAAGGATTTAGCCCGGACGGGTAATCCTAATATAAGTGCTTTCGAGCGTATGTTGTGGATTGGATTTAGTCCGGACGGGTAATCCAGATCAAACTCTCTAGAGCATATGTCATAAAAAGGATTTAGCCTGGACTGGTAATCCTGTTGTATACATGTGTGGCTCGAGGGTGTACTCTCTGAAATTGTACCTTATTGGTACTATTAGAAATGAATTGATGGATCCTAATCTGTACACTTTGGGTGCACTATCTATGTATCCATCAATATTCTGAATAAATTCAACGGGTAAAAATCTTGACATGAGAGGACAAAAATGAGAAATGAGTTATTAGATGTAGTTGTCTGAAATCCATGAAAATGAGGATAGATGACAATTAACATATGAGAACATGTGATAATGATATTTGAATATGGAATTCATTAGATGAAAATGTTTATGCTTGGTTATAGACTTGTACACTTTGAGTGTACCACTACTCATGTGACATTGGTATTACGAGTTTTATGAGTAAAGTCCTGATATGAAATAATCTGAACTCGAGATGAGTTATACGAAAATATACTTGAGCTATAATGATGTGGTTTATCCATGTTGTGGAAAGCATATGTGCATGGAAACTTGATTGTTGTTGAGCTCATACATGTTTTTGATGTTATTATGGAATATATGTCTAACAAGGGCAATGAGGATATGTGTAGGGCTTGAGGTCAAATTGAGTGATTATGCCTTACAGAGTTACCTCAAAATAAATTGAATGGTAAGTTAAGTACCATGTTATACGAACTTACTAAGCATTTTATGCTTACTCCATTTTATTTCCCCGGTTTTAGAATAAATCGGAAGCTCATTGGGTTGGAAGCTTGGCGGAGATCACTCACACTATCCATCGGCTCATGCCAATACAATATGGTAAATCAATTATGGTCGCAATGGCATGTATAGGACATATTGGCCATATTGGCATGTAATTGTAAATGATGCTTGTAATCTAGCCATTGGATAGTTTGTTCAAATATCCTTGAAATGTCAAACTATGGTAGCTACATCTATGTTAAGTAGTTGATCAAATCATGTTTAATACATGGATTGAACTAAGGTAAGATTGTAGACGTGTATGCATGAAATGGTATGTCATGATGAACGATGGAATTTGCTTGATTTGAATGCTTGAAATGGTTGGTATTTGAATGAGTGATTCAAGTGCAAGTCATGGGTGTGATTTTGAGTGAGAAATGAAGCTAAGAATGGCTTTATTTTGTCCACATGGGCAGACACACGGGCGTGTGTCTAGACCGTGTGTGACATACGGCCGGGAACATGGGCATGTAGTTAGGCCATGTGTCCCCTGCACCTTAATTTTGAGAAAACAGAATGCTCATAATTGAGCACACAGGCGCGTGTCTCAACCATGTGTGCCACACGGCCTAGAACATGGGCATGTGTCTTGACAGTGTGAAACCTGCATTTAATTTCGAATTGAATTAATTAACCACACGGCCTAGCACACGGGCGTGTAACACAGCCATGTGCACAAGTCAGAGAGTTACACAGGGTCGAACCCGCCCTCTAGCAAGGGCATGTCCCTTGGACCACACGAGTATGCAAGCCCTACACCTTGGGAAAATTTTGAAAAGTCGCAAAAAATTCTTAAAGTTTTCGATTTAGTCCCGACTCAATTCTAATGCTCGCATTGGGCTTCGAGGGCCCAATCAAGGGACGTTATGAATGATCTTGGTAAATGAATGGTAATTTACATAAATTATTTGTTAATGTTTTTTATTGTTTCGGTAATGCTCCGTAACCCTGTACCGACAATGGATACGGGTTATGGGTGTTACAATATGTCAGGACGTTCACAAAGAGCTTCGGTAATGTGCAAGAAATACAAAATCACTATCGATCAGGATGCTCGCAAGAATTATATATATATCAGTATGATCGAGAGGCTATATCGAGATTACTTTTCTGAGCTAAATCCTATTTGCAACATATGCAGAATCATATTTCATGTACAGGAAATTGCATGTATCCATCGATTTTCATTATTCCAACGGAACTTAACATTTTAAACACATTTCCAATCATGAAATCATTTCATGTATTTATAACATTCCATAAATCATATAAGCATATATCATATTCAACAATCAATTTAACATGTTAATATGCATAAATAAGTTACACGAACTTACCTCGATAATAATTTGTACAAGAAAATCTATTAATTCGAGACTTTCTCTTTTCCTGGATCTAGCTTTGAATTTTTTGTTTTTGGATCTATATAAATGAATTTAATCATCAATTTCTCACATTTCATATTCATTGAACTCAATTTACATCCTAGGCAAAATTACCATTTTGCCCCTAAACTTCTCATAAATTCCAATTTCGTCTCTATGCTTGGAAAATGAAATTCATGCAATTTACTCCTTATTCCAAGCCTAACCAAAGTTTCAATATAATTCTATAAAATTCAAAATTTTTCTTTAATTTTCACAATTTTACAATTTAGTCCCTAAATCACAATTTCATCAAAATTCACTTTGTAAAAGTTTTTTTACCTATCAACAACCTTTCATTTTCTACCATAATTTTCAAACTTTCATCATATTGGAATAACTTCTATACTTTGATAAATTTTCAAATAAATCCCCCAAATAGATGAATTAGACTATCCCTGTTTCAAAAATATAAAAATTACAAAAACTAGGCTTGAATACTTACGCAATTATGCCAAGAAAGCTTTTTTTTCTCTGTCCTAGGTTTTCATGGAATATTGAAGGAAGAATATGATATAAAATGATTTTTATTTCTTATTAATTATTTATCATCCATTAATTTTTCTCTTTTCTAATTTAGTCGTTGCCCTTTTTTAATTTTTCCATGGATAAATCATCAAAAATATCTACTAACTTTTCCTTCATGGTCTAATTACCATATAAGGACCTCAAGTTTTGAATTCCATAACTACTTGATCCTTCTAGTTACTAGAATCCAAATTTTGCATTTTATATAATTTGGTCCTTTCTATAATTAAGTACCTAATCGATAAAATTTTCTTATCAGAATTTTCATATGAAATTCCTAACATAATTCAAACCATACAACAATATAAAAATAAATTCTCTTTCTGGCTCGGATTTCTGGTCCTGAAACCACTGTTCCAAATTCACTGAAAATGGGTTGTTACAATTCTCCCCCTTTAAGAATTTTCGTCCTCGAAAAGCTTACCAGTAAAGAGATTTGGATATTGCTTTCTCATGGTATACTCTGGTTCTTAGGTAGCTTATTCTATACCATGTCGTTGCCAAAGAACTTTTACTAAAGCCACATTTTTGTTTCTTAATTCCTTTGTTTCACGGACCAAGATTTTAATCGGTTCTTCACTATATGTCATATCAGGCTGAATCTATACCTCTGATGGAGAAATAACAGGTGAAGGATCCGATCGATACTGTCGTAACATAGACACATGAAAGACATTATAAATTCGATCAAGTTCTGGTGGTAAAGCTAACTGATACACGACAGAACCAATTCTTTTTATGATTTCATATGGCCCAATAAACCGTGGACTCAATTTTCCTTTACGGAAAAATCGTAGAACATTCTTCCAAGGTGATACTTTAAGAATACCTTGTCACCGACCTGAAATTCTATTTCTTTTCATTTAAGATCAGCATAGGACTTTTGACGATCAGAGGCTACTTTCAAACTATCCTGAATTACTTTCACCTTTCTTCAGTTTCACAGACTAAGTCAACTCCGTGTATCATTTTCTCACTAAGTTTTGTCTAATACAATGGTGTTCTACATTTTCGGCCATACAAAGCTTCATACGGTGCCATTTTGATACTGGAATGATAACTATTATTGTAAACAAATTCAACTAAATGTAGATATTTTTCCCAGTTACCTTCAAATTCCAAAATACAACACCAAAGCATATCTTCCAAAATCTGTATCACACGTTCAGATTGACCATCTATCTGGGGATAGAATGCAGTGCTGAGATGTAACTGTGTACCTAGAGCTTCTTGCAATTTTCTCCAGAATCGAGATGTAAATCGAGGATCTCTATCTAAAATAATGGAGACAAGTACTCCATGAAATCTGATAATCTCAGAGACACATAATTCAGTCAATCTATCCAATGAAAAATCCATACGTACCGGAATAAAATGTGCAGACTTTGTTAACCAATCAACAATTACCCAAATGGCATCTTTTTTCTTTGGAGACAAGGGTAATCCTAATACAAAATCCATGGTAATTCTTTTCCATTTCCATTCTAGTATTGTAACTGGCTGTAACAATCTTGAAGGCAACTGATGTTTAGCTTTTATTTGCTGACATATCAAACATTTTGATACAAACTCAGAAATATCCCATTTCATTCCCAGCTACCAGTACATCTTTTTCAAATCATTGTACATTTTATTATTACCAGGATGAATAGAAATGTTACCATTATAAGCTTCATTCAAAATCTTTTGTACTAATTCTAAATTCTTCGGTACACACATTCTGCCTCTGAATAACAAACAACCATCAGTCCCGATCTGAAATTCTAAATCAGGAGTCGATTCACATTGAATCCATTTTGCTTCTAACTTACTATCATCTTTCTAAGCTTCAGTAATTTACTGCAAAAACGTCGGTTTAGCTTTTAACTCAGCTATGATTGAACCATCATCAGATAACATCAATCAAGCATTCATTGCTCACAAAGCAAACAGGGATTTTCTACTCAGAGCATCTACAATCACATTGGCTTTTCTCGGATGATAGTCAATAATCAAATCATAATCTTTCAATATGTGACACTTTTCATCAAATAAGTAATGTCACCATATTTTCAGTGCAAACACAATTTTCGCTAATTCAAGATCATGTATCAAGTAATTTCTTTCATGTGGTTTTAGCTGTCTTGAAGCATAAGCTATTACTTTACATTCTTGCATCAAAACACAACCCAAACCATTTAACGATGCATCACTGTAAATTACAAATTCCTTACCTGATTCAAGCTGGATTAACACAGGTGCCTATGTCAATAAAGCTTTCAATCTATCAAAACTTTGCTGACATTTATCAGACCACTCAAATTTCACATCTTTTTTCAGCAAATGAGTCATCGGAGAGGCTATCATTGAAATCCCTTTTACAAACCTTCGATAATATCCAATAAGTCCTAGAAAACTTCTGACTTCAGACAAGTTCTTTGGTGGCTTCCAATTTACAGTAGCTAATTTTTTTCTTGGATCTACTCGAATACCTTCTGTAGATACAATATATATGAGAAAACCAACTTCCCGTAGTTAAAATTCATATTTACTAAATTTGGCATACAATTGTTTTTCATTCAGTGTTTGCAGCACAATTCTCAATTAATCTGCATGTTTATTTTCATCTCAGGAATAAACCAAAATATCAACTATAAATACCACCACAAATCTGTCTAAATATGGTCTAAAAATTTTGTTCTTCAGATCCATAAATACAGCAGGTGCATTTGTCAATCCGAATGGCATCACAAGAAACCCATAATGTCCATACCTAGTTTTGAAAGTTATCTTTGACACATCTGAGTCTTTTACTTGTAGCTGATAATAACTAGAACAAAGATCAATCTTTGAAAATAAAGTAGCACCTTTCAACTGGTCAAATAGATCATCAATTCGAGGTAATAGATACTTGTTCTTTATTGTAAATTTGTTAAGCTATCTATAATCAATACACAGCCTCAAATATCCATCTTTTTTCTTTAGAAACAAAACTGGTGCACCCCAAGGTGAGAAACTGGGTCGAGCAAAACCTCTATCAATAAGTTCTTGCAATTATGCTTTCAACTCTTTTAATTCGGAAGGAGCCATTCTGTAGGGTGCTATAGTTATTAGTGTTGTCCCCTATACAAGATCTATAGAGAATTCCACTTCTCTAATCAGTGGTAAACAAGGTAATTCATCCAGAAATACATCAGGAAATTCACATACAACTGGCACTGACTGAATTTTCGACTCAGATACTTTAGTGTCCAACACATCTACAAGATAAGCTTCATAACCCTTTCTGACATATTTCTGTGCTGATATTGCTGAAATCACACTAGATGACCCATCTAATTTATCAGATTCAACATGGAGTAATTCACCACTCTAACTTTTCAATACAATATATTTTTGTTTACAATTCAACACTGCATCATGTTAGGTTAACCAATCTTGTAACACCCCAAACCCGGCCCAGACGTTATGGCCGGATCCGACATTTTATATTGTTGATCCAGAAAAACCTACTTAGTGTTTTAAAAGATAATTTCATTATAGGTTAAAGTGAATGGAAGCTGTGCACCAGGTAGGAAATCGGAAAAGAGGAGGTGAGTCTATCTGACTACTTAAGTACCAAGCTCCCTTCGGATCCAATCCTAGACATGCACACCGCCATTGCCACATCTTAACGTCATGTATATTTCTAGGAAACCGATTTGATTAAGTCATTTTTAGGAAAAGTGATTAATTTTAGAAAATACTTTCATTGCGGAAGCTTTGCTTGTTGTCGTGTTATTTTGAGATCAATTGTTTTTTTTTTTTGAAAACGCGCCCTAAAGCTATCCAATTTCAACAGTTAAAATAAGTAATACCTATCTTAGTAATACATATTAAAACCATCAAAAATAATTAAGCGGCATTATTACATTTAAAAACCCAAACCTCAACGTAAATAATAGGATGTCCAGTTCACCAGAAGAAAACCAAACTTTCAGAACGGGTGGCCACTCCGAATTCCCTCACAGCTCCAACCCCACTATGGTTGGGGATTACCTGCGTGGATGAAAATAAAAGGGTGAGTTTGGGGAAACTCAGTGTGTAAGGAAAACCCATTCAAAGCCCAAGTCAGCTCCAGCCCAGTGGGCCTAAGCCCATTCAGGTAACAGTGGTACTGGGCCAGAGCCCTTTTCAGATTACAATAAACTGGGCCTTAGCCCCTTATTCAGATAACAATATGGCCTATAGGCCCATTTCAAAATACATGCAACATCAATAACATATGCAAGCCCATTTAGGGAGACTACTCAACCCACCAACCACTACACTCCACCCGTACCAACCATACACTCCATGTGGGGATAGCTCAACCCATTCAGCCCAACACTCCACAGTTGCAGCATTGCTGCTCAGTTAACAGTAAATTGAGGCAAAGCCTCCAGTACGTGGACAAGCCACTTTCAGTACTTCCTCCGTCAATATCCCAATCCCATGCATCAGATAATAACAACATGGCATGCAGTAAATAACAACAGTCAAACATGCATTTAGGTCAATTTAACCCTAGAGGTATTTCGGTAATTTATCTACTAGGGGTAAAACTGTAAATTTTCCACTTTTAAAGGTATTTCAGTAATTTATCTATTTTAGGGTTTTCATGCATATTCCTACTTTTCACGTACCAACAGAATCACGTACCGAGGGTTCTTACCGAATTGGGCCCGTTGGCCCATCATTCCAATTTTGGCCCATTAAGCCCAAAAATATCGAGGGCACAAAAATCATGCACTTTACAGTCCAAATTTTGTAGCTTACCAAAAACATTAATTGATTTACCTCACGAGCATTCGTACACTCGTAAATCTATAAAATACCGATTTTGGGCATTTCGACTTTTTGACTTTTGCCGATCCAGACTAAGAAAGAGGGTGTTAGTTACACACCTGTTTGCGACGATATGCTGACGAGATCCACACACGAACTGCCTACAATTAGATTACTAACACATTAATCTAACTATTCAAATACGAACTATGTATTAACCCCTTACAATATTCGGCCAACCACACCTACAGATCATAGTAAGCTTATAAGAAAACAATAAGCAACTCATTAACAAATTTTTATCAATGTTTACCACATAATCATAATTTCACTGCAAGCTGTCTTCCTGAGCAACAGTCACTAAATTATTTATAACTGGAGCTGTGAAACTCCAAATCAAGTGCCGTTAATTTTCCCTGAAAATAGACTCATATATATTCTATCCATAAAAGTTTCATAATTTTTTGTATGGCCAATCAATACCATATTTTTCTTAAAATTTCCCATGTTTCACTGTTTGACTAATCTGACCACTCTTCATTACGAATCAAATTTCTCATTGTACAGAATTCAAAATATGTTCTCATTTATTCCATTTGAAACTAGACTCATTAATCTTTAATTACATAATTTATGCAGCTTCTAAGTCATCTCCCACAATTTATGGTGATTTTCTAAAGTCACGTTACTGCTGCTGTCCCAAACAGATTTATTACCAAATCACTCTTTCACACCTAACTTGCATGCGCTTGTTATTTAAACATGTATATCACCAATCAATCATCACATATCTATGATTTTACTTAAGTATAATCTCCATTTCATCATTTTAAAGCACAACATGTTAGCCGATTTTTCCCCTTAGCATCTAAGGCACATGCATGCTCATTTGTTTGGCTCAACTTCACCTATCTTCCATTTTTCATCAAAAGAACATGAAACAACAACCATTCCTTCATTTTAATTCATGACTAAATGCTCACAACACAACTAAAAACCAAAATATGCATCAAGAGTTAAGGTAGAATCAAGAAGAACTCATAAACATCAAGATAGAAGCAAACTACCATGAACTTACCTTTAATTTTCTTCCCCAAGTGACCGAACATTCAAGAGCTTTCTCCTCTCCTTTCTCTTCTCTAACTTTAGGCTATGATGAACAAAGATGGACAAAACTTTGTTCTTTTCACCCCTTTTTCTTTTAATAAAATTTCATATTTCATCCATTTTGATTCTTTAATACAAAAGACATGAAATGCCCATCATGGAACATTTACCTAACCCATTATCATGGAACATTTACCTAACCCATTATCATGAAACATTTACCTAGCCCATATCATGGAACATTTACCTAACCCATTATCAATTTGTATCAATTTGTACCATAAATTATGGATATCAAGTGCACATTTTGTCTACAACAACATGATGGCTGGCCACTTCATGTAAAATTGAAGGTTTGTCATGGAAATCCTCCTATTTTACACTCCTATTTATTTGGCCACTTCAATTTAGCCTATAGCATTTTCAAACATTTTCACATAGGTCCTATTTCATAATTTCACTCCCTTTTTCTTATGGAACAAAAATTAACTAAAATTGTCGGGTTCTATCTTAAGCTTGGGCCTTCTAGAGGCCCACTAACATAATTAAACCTATGCCAACATTCACAGAATTCTTGAAAGTTGGGGCGCTACAAATCTATTTCCAAAATCACATCAAATTTATCAAATGACAATAACATCAAGTTAGCCATACAGCAATAACCATTTACCATCAACGAACAGTTTTTACAGACTTTATCCACCATAACATACTGGCCCAGGGGGTTTGAAACTTTAACTACAAATTCAGTGACTTCAACAAGTAAATTTTTAACAGACACTAAATTTTTTGCATATATGAATGTGTGGAACTAGGATCAATCAAAGCAGTAATATTAGTATCAAGTAGAGAAAATGTACCAGTAATGATGTCTTGTGTAGAGGCATCTTCTCTTGCATGAATAGCATATGTCCTTGTTGGTGCTCGTGCCTCAGATTTAACTATTGTATCCCTTGTAGTACCTCGACTACCACTGACATTATCGGGATGACGGGGTGGGTTACCTCTTGAAACAGGATTACTCGGCTTTGAAGTTTATTCTATATCTCTTTCAACCCTTTTCGAACAATCTTTAAGAAAATGATCAAGAGAGTCACATTTATAACATGCTCCACTTCTCAATCGGCATTCCCAAAATAAAATTTGTTGCAAAATTTACATTTTAGTTTAGGATTACCAACACTGGTTACAGATAGGGACAAGGATCTGGAATTAAAGCCTTGAGAACCTCTCTCTTTTCCAGAGTATCCTACTGATGTTGTAAAACGATCATAATACTTCTTTGATTTCTTAGAAGTAGATGATTGGGACTTGCTCATAATTCTTTTACCAGAAACCCGAGCTTCTCTTTCAGCTTGTTTCTTTTCTTTACTCAATTCTTCAGCTTTATGTGCTCGACCAGCCAGTACCGCAAATTCTTTTAATTTAAGAATACCAATTAACAGCTTAATATCTTCATTTAAGCCCTCTTCAAAACATTTGCACATATCAGCCTCAGTTGGAACCTACTCTCTAGCATACTTACTTAATCGAACAAATTCTCGCTCATTCTCAGACACAGTCATGTTTCCCTGTTTGAGCTCTAAAAATTCTTTCTTTTTCTAATCCAGAAATCTCTGACTAACATACTTCTTTCTGAATTCGGTCTGGAAAAACTCTCATGTAATGTTTTCTCTTGGTACAGCAGAAGTTATAGTATTCTACCAATGGAAAGCTATGTCTTTCAGTAAAGATACCGCACATTTCAAACATTCAGTTGGTGTACAAGATAATTCATCTAAAACTCGGATGGTATTTTCTAACCAAAACTTAGCCCTTTCTGGATCATCTACAGTAGCTTTGAATTCCTCTGCCCCATACTTACAAATTTTGTCTACCGAAGGCTTACCAGTTCTAACAGGTTTAGCACCTTATGGCATCTCAGGAATTGGTTGAGAAGCAGGTGAGGCAGGTTGTTGTACAGGAGGATTTGTTCTTATATACTGAGTGAATCATTTATTTATCATTTGAAAAAAAGGCTTGTTTTGCCTCCTCACTTCGGCCCTTAGAAACGGGCCTTCCATTACTAGATGCAGCTCTTTGAACTGAAGCTGAAGCATTACTCTCAACTTCCTCGGATTTAGCTCTAGCTTGGTTGGATGGTATTACTATATGAAAAAAACATTTAAAATGGTTAGGAGATATTACACTATCACAAATTATATAATGGCATATATAGCTATACTCATACTTGCTACGTTCAATCCGAGAATCGATTAAACGGTAGCTCTGATACTAATAAATCTATACCCCTAACCCGTATCTGTCGTCGAAACAGGATTATGGAGAATTACCGAAGTTTATAGAATATTTACAGATAATTCATATCATTTAATATTCAATTCCTGTGATTATTCATATCGTCCCTTAAATGGACCTTCGAGGCCCAATATGAGTATTAGAATCAAGTCAGGATTAAATCGGGAACTCATAGAATTTTTTACAAAATTTCTACAATTTTCATGGATGTAGGGCACACACGCCCGTGTGGTCCAGAGACACGCCCATGTGACCCTAAGACACACCCGTGCTGTAGGCTGTGTTAGATCTCGTATAATGCTCTAACTTGTACCACACGGTCAGCCACACGCCCGTGTGAGTAGGTCGTGTGATCAATTTAATTTTCAAAAAATTAGGTGCAGGGTTCACACGGCCAAGACAGACGCCCGTGTTCTAGGCCGTGTAGCACACGTGGCTGAGACACACACCCGTGTATCTACCCTTGTGCTCAATTATGAGTATTCTGTTTCTCAATTTTAAGATGTAGTGGACACATGGCCTAATCACATGCCCATGTTCCAGGCCATGTGTCACACACAGGCAAGACACACGCCCGTGTGTCTACTGGTGTTGTAATGCCCCAAAAACCTAAGTATCTATTTTTGTATGCTGTGTGCATAAATGTATGCTTGCTTCAGTGGTTGAGTGTCCTGAGGAGTGTTGGAGAAGTCCTGAGTTCAAGCTTTGGCTTGTACAAAATTTTGGTTTTTCTTGAATAAACCCTGGCCTCTTAGCAGTAGGGTTCTTAAATAAATGTTGGTAAATCATGTCAATAGAAAGCCTATTGATATAGTGGTTGAAGGTGTGTGGAGTGTTCTAGGGTATCTGAGGTTCAAGGCTTGGTAACGCTAGAGGAGCTTTTTATTTTGTTGTTAACATTGGGAAGGTGTTGTTGTTTGACTGAAATTGAATGCTTGAGGAGTGGAGGAAGTTGAGGCCGAATTCTAGGTGCATGTTGGAGAGAATTTTGGCTAGTTGGGATATGGATAAGTGGGATGTGGTTGAGAAATCTTAGGAGTGTTATGGAGAGAGAAGTTAGGAGAGTTTGAAGGAAGTGAGGAGGGTGTGCCGAAGTGGGACTCTCTCTCTTATCAAAATTGGGCTTTGGCAGTTTGTAGGTATGATCATTTTGGTTTTTCGGTTTTGTTTTACTTGTTTGTCGAATTCTCTCATAGGTATTGTATTTTCTTTCTTTCTTCGAGTTTTCTTTGGTGGTACTCTTCTTGGGGGCAGATTGTAGTATAGAACCTTCGGGGTTTAACAAGTTTCTTCTCTCGGTTTCTTTTCTTGACCGAACTCCTCCACCTTCTCCCTCTCTCATTTGTTTTGCTTGATCGAATACCTCATTTTGGTCCCTTCTCCGCTTTTTCTTCCTTCTCTCAATTTTGTTTTCCCTCTTTGTGTTTTGGCTGAATATCACTTGCCTCCTCTCCCTCTCCATCCATTCGGTTTTCATTGCTAGTCGATTGCTCTTTTTTCTTGTTAGAGCCAAATCTCTCTATACTTGTGTAAGGTAATTGATTTTGACTGTTTGGGTTGTTGAATCCGTGGCTTAAAGTTAGACTTACTATTTCCTCTATGTTAGGGTTTACGGTTATTCTTTTCCCTCTTCCTCTCTTTGTCAACATAAGCTTCCTCTCTGACACTATCTTTTATCCATCGTTTCTGACAGGGGTGTGCCTGTTCTTCGTGGGACTCAATCCTAGAGTTTACCTTTACAGGCCGAATACTTCTAAGTAGTGGTAAGCCGTTGTTCTTTCGGTTCTAATCATTTTTATTCACGGTCTTAGTTAACAAGGTGGTAATGCTATACATATTTTGTCAAGGTTTGGAAAGCAGCTTTGATCAGTGGTTAAAGAGAGAAACCGCTTGCTAATCAAGGTAGGAACCATTACCATTTTGAATTAGGTGTTATGTGTGGATGTTAATTTTAACGATTTAAGGACTAACGTGGGGTTATGTCTGAATCTAGGTTTGGCATCGTAGGGATTTTCTCATGTTTCACAAACAGGTGTGTAATCACACTGCTTCTATTGTGAAACAGCAAAAGCCAGAAAACTGGCATCATCGATTCCACACGGGTGTAGGCTCGCTCGTGTGGTCATCTAAACGAAAAAGCGTGAGCATGTGATTTTGGAGACCACCATGAGCGATTTCGTGAGCTTAGGTCGTTTTGGGCCATATTAGGCCGAAATGGGCAGTGTGGGCCCCACGAGCTTGTGGGCCCCACACTGGTAAGCCGTACGGATGTGTGGAGATTATTGGGCCGGCTGTGTTGTTTACACGGCCAAGGCCATTATTTGGGCTTATTGGGCAACACGAGCGTGTGGGCCCACAGAGGTCGTATTATGGGCTTGGGCCCATTTTTGCTGTTTAATTGTTAAGGTTACACGGGTCGCACGAGTCGGCTATGGACCTACTGTTGGGTCGGTAAGTACACCTAGACCTTAATTTATGTTATGACTATTATACCCCTATGAGGTAAATGACAAAAATACCCCTATGTGATATATGAATGTTTGAGCATGCCATCTTATTTATATATGTACATCTATATTATGTTGCATTGCATGGATGGGACATATGATATTGGAGGAAGCGTACTGAAAGGTTATAAGCCTATTACTGGCAGCTCTGCTGCAAATACTGTTAGTGCCGCAACCGGTACTATATTCTGGAGTGTAGGGATATGTGGGTCTATTTTATCCCCACATGGAGTGTAGCGCTGGATGGAGTAGAGTGTAGAAGACGGATGGGTAGGATCTTTGTATGCATTTCTGATACTGTACTGAAATGGGCTAAGGCCCACACTGATATTACAACTGATATGGGTTTAGGCCCAGACTATTCAACACTGTATGTTTGACTGTTTGATAAATATAGATTACACACTGAGTTTTCATAGACTCACCTTTTCTGCCTATCTGTGTAGGTAATCCTTAGGGGGGTCGGTGCTGCAAGGGACTCAGAGATGGCCACACCACTGATTATATTTTAGTTTTGAATTTAGTAAAATTAGTTTTATATAGGTAAATTTTATGTAATAAGATCGTTTTAAAGTTTCATTTTATTTGGGGATTTATTTAAATTGACTTATATCTGCTAGCAGTAGGACTCGAGTTTTCAAAAGGTAAATGGTTTTCAACTACTATGCCACGTAACTAGTTTCAAAAGCTTCCGCAACGAACAATGTTATCAAGCGTAATAACAATTTTGTACGGGACATGTTTTGCTTAACGAACCTGTAATTTAACAAATAAATTAAATAAGATAGTTTTTCATAAAGATCACAAACAAGGTATTAACACAAGTAGACTTTTCTAATAGAACTACGTTTTTTTTTCAAAACTCACTCCAACATAACATCACAAATGCGGCCATAACGTCTAGGCCGGGTTTGGGGTGTTACAAGTGTGGACAAAATAAAGCCATTTTCCTAGCTTTATTTCTCACCCAAATTTGCCAATAACCTACACCAAAACTTACAAGTATATACCAGCCAATTCAAACATTAAATCCAAGCCAATTTTAACATCTAATATGATATTTTATCATATGCAATCATAATTATAATCTTACCCTTGTTTAACATATATATTAAACATAACTTGGACAACCATATTTAGTATAATTAACATATAGGTTTTTGTCACATTATATCCTTATAAATATGCCAAAAGATAACATTACTAGCCATTTCAATGGCTAGTTTAAAAACCACACATATTGTAACAGCCCAATTTGGACCCTAATTGGAACTAGTAGTTTCGGGACCACGAATTCGAGTTAGAATAATATTTAAATATTATTTTCTAAGTTTAAAATGTGTGAAGTTGCTTTTGTGAAAGTTTTGTTTAAAAATTTTAGTGTTTGGAGGTCGATTGATGAAAAAGGGGTTTAATCGCGTAAAATAGAAAATTTAAGAGTTAATGTATAAGGGTAAATTATGATTGTTTTTATATTATGGAATATTAAGGTTGTAGTTTGGCCATAAATAGGAATTAACGGCCGACCAATATGCATGGATTAATGACTTGAATTATTTATTATGTTTTATGGCATTATGGTATACTTTAATATATGTTAATATATTATATTTAATAAAAGATGAAAGTAGCCGACCAATATGCATGGATTAATGACTTGAATTATTTATTATGTTTTACGGCATTATGGTATACTTAATATATGTTAATATATTATAAAAGATGAAAGTAGTCGACCAATATGCATGGATTAATGACTTGAATTGTTTATTATATTTTATGGCATTATGGTATTGTGACAGCCCAAAATTGACCCTAGTCGGGAAGTGGTTTCGGGACCGCTAAACCGAGTCACCGAAATGTTTGAATGTGATATTTATTGTCTAGAATATGTAATTATGAATGTGTGAAAATTTCAAGCTTCGATTTAGTCGATTGCATGTGAATTTAGTCAATAGGACTTATGTGCGACATTTTTGAAATGTGATAGGTCGAAGCATAAGGACCTATTAGTGCATGAAATAAAAAGGGGGGACTTGCATGTCAAATTCCCCCCTAATTAGTAGTGGCCGGCCATGACAAGCATGGTAGACCAAGTGTGATGGGCAAGACATGTCATAGACATGTTGTGTTGGTGCATCATGGGTGGAAAAAAATAAAATAAGGAGCATGGGCATAAAATAATGAAAGGGAATATGATGAAAACAAAAAAAAAGTGTGTGGTTGTTCCCCCCCCCATTGCCGTGAGTTAAAGAAAAGAAAAGAGAAAATTTTGTTCATCCTTTTTCATCTTCATTTGGCCGAAAATTCAAAGGAAGGAGGAAGGAGTTCTTGCTTCATGTTTGGTTTGGAAGAGGATTAGGAGGTTTGGCCATACTTGTATCTAGATCAAGGTATGTTTGAGGTTGTGCCATGAGATTCATGCATGCTTTTAGTTGCTAGCTTGAGTTCTAATTAGCCCATGGTTCAAATCTTTGCTATGTCATGGGGATGATATTCGGCCTAGGTAGATTTTGTGTTAATGCCATTGCATGCTAAATATGAAGCTTGTTAATGATGCATGTGATGGTGGATTGATGATTCTTGAATCTTCTTTTTAGCATTTTTGAGTGAGCACATATGTGCATTGGTTGCTAGATGGAGAAGAATCGGCTAGCAAGTTGTGTGCTAAGGCCGAATATAATTTTTGTATATTAATGAGTAATGCATGTGTTAAATTGATGGAAAGGGAGAGGATGCTTTACTAGTGTATATATGTGTGTATTAGCCAAGTTTTGAACTTGAAACAAAAGGGTGTTTAGTCAATACAAGTGACCATACTTGTAGAATGTATTAAGTGTTGAAATCGGCCCCAACATAGACATGCATATTCGGCCATAGGAAGGAGATTGGTGTTGCATGTATTCGGTTAGAGGCAAGCATATTGATGCTTTTGTCTTGGCTTAGAAAATTCGGCCAATGGGGAAAAATTAGCTAAAATGTTGAGTTTGATTCATGATTCCGTACATATGTGACTTTAATGTCTAATGTATAAATATGGGCTAAGTGCCTTGTGTTCCTCTTTTCGATGCTCAAATGATTAAATCAATTTATTTGTTTAATTAAGCTCAAGAGCAAAGGGGAACTAAATCCGATAAAGGGAAGGAAAAAGTGGTCGAATAGCTATCGGAATCGTTCGACAACATCCGAGGTAAGTTCTTGAGTAAAAGAGCTTAAATTATGATTTGATTAGATCATGTTTTATGCAAATCAAAATCATGCTCTTTGTGTGTGGCTATTGAGCCGAAATTGCAAGAATGATAAGTGTCTTGTGTTCGAGTTTTGCTAACGAAAATGAAATACGAATGTGCCATGATTTATTGTTAAATGTGCATGGTTATTTGAATGATGTCCGGCTAAGTCCCGAAGGCTTTGTGCTAAGTGACCATATCCGGACTAAGATCCGAAGGCATTTGTGCGAGATACTAATTCCGGGCTAAGCCCGAAGGCATTTGTGCGAGTTACTAAATCCGGGTTAAGTCCCGAAGGCAATTGTGCGAGTTACTATAACCGGGCTATGTCCCGAAGGCATTTGAACGAGTAGCTATATCCGGTTAAATTCCGAAGGTACGTGATTTGGGAATGAATGATCTTGCTGTAAAAATTTCAGTAAATACTCTAGAAACATCCCAACATTGAGGTATGTTTCGTATGTGCTTGAATTTAGTTGAGCCCTTACAAATAAGTATTCGCTCAGTTGATAAACGAGCTACCGGTCTTTGGCTAAGTTGATCTTTTGTGTATGTACATAAGGGTTGGTAATGTGAAGCAAGTATGATATCGAAAATTTGTGCATATGAAATTATCCGTTTAGCTATATGAATGCTATACTTTTGCTGTGCTGGAATTCCTTGCTCAAAACTTACTAAGCATAAATTGCTTACTCCTTTTCTTTGATCCTCTGTTTTATAGATTTTGGTTCTCCAGCTATCGGACTCGGGATTTTGAAGTCGAAGTCGCCCACACTATCAAAGCCCCCCCCTTTTGGTACAATTTTGGTTGAACTTCGAAATGGCATGTATAGGACTACCCTTTTTGTTGTGGGTCATGGACCCTTTGGACTCGTATAATTTTGGATAGCCATGCGAAAATGGCTGATATATGTTTGAGTATAATGTTATAATCATTTGGTATGGATATGGTTATTGAGAGGTGTGGATATGCTTGACAAGGATTGGCCATGGGAATGGTTAATCACTATCATAATTGTGCTATTTATGCAAAAAGGGCTAGTTGAATCATGGAAACTATGAATAGGTAAAGTCTACCTTAAAGGCAGATGCTGACAGCAGTAGTGATGTAGATTTGGAAAATCACTAAAAATAGTAGGAATGGAATTAAATAGTGAATAAATTATGTAAACGAACCTTGATGAATCTATTTTCATAGGAAAGTAACGAAACAATCATACGGACAGTATGTTAAGAGATATTCAGGTTCTTGTGATACAGGGCCAGAACGGTTTCTGGATTTCCTGTTCCGACTTTGGAAATTCATTATAAATTAACCAAAGACAATTAGGAGTCAAGCCATATATATATAGATTTCCCTCTGAGTCTAATTTCTATAGAAACAAACGGCATCAGTATTGAAGCCCTGTACAGGGAGATATCCAAGTTGTAATGCGCAAAGGTCAGTGTAGTTGATCCCTGTAACATGGGAGACTTTGACTAATAAACTGTACTAATTGGCCCAACCAAAAATTCTAGAAAAAAATATGTAGATGGGCATATGAGTCTAGTTTCAGGGAATATTTATGGAACTGGATTCTGAGTTTCTGAACTCAAGATATGATTTTTAAAGCGACTAGTACGCAGATTGGCAGTGTCTGGGAAATTTTTTTTAAGTCTGTTAACACCTCGTGTTCGACTCCGGTGACGGTCTCGGGTTCGGGGTGTTACATTTGATTGGTATCAGAGCTACGGTTTAGTCGATTCTAGGACTACCGTAATGCGTTGGGTCTAGCTATACATGCCATTTTATGTGATTATTTGATAGTGTGGTGATTTCTGACATTTGCAAATGTGTTTATTTATAGTAATGGATCCCGATCCCGACGAGCGGTAGCTGATGATCTTGAGAGTGTAGCGCCTGCTCCCGCACAAGGGACAGCACCGGTGGACTCTCAACCTAATGCTAGTAACCCGAATGATGAAGCTAGACAAGCTTTCTATAGCGTGATGAATGATTGGTTAACCAATACATTCGAACTAATACGGCTGTTCCACAACCTCCATTCCCGACTAATACCACCCCCGCACCTACAATACCTCCGGAAACTGACCAAATAAGGTCAAATAAGCCCCCAGTTGACAGAATCCGAAAACATGGGGCTACTGAATTTAAAGCTACGGATAGCGACGATGCCGAGCAAGCTGAATTTTGGTTGGACAACACTATCCGGGTACTCGATGAGCTATCTTGTACACCGATGAATGCCTAAAGTGTACTATCTCCTTGCTACGCGATTCTGCCTACTATTGGTGGAGTACTCTGACTTCTGTTGTGCCCCGAGAGCAAGTAACTTGGGAGTTTTTCCAAACTGAGTTTCGGAAAAAGTATATCAGTCAGAGATTTGTTGATCAAAAACGGAAGGAATTTCTTGAGCTTAAGCAAGGTTCATGTCGGTACTGATTACGAGCGAAAATTTGTTAGACTTAGTAATACGCTCGGGAATGTGTTTCGTCCGAGGCTATCATGTGTAAACGCTTCGAGGATGGGCTGAATGAAGATATAAAAATGTTCGTTGGCATTCTTGAAATACGAGAGTTCGTAGTACTTGTCGAGCGAGCTTGTAAAGCCGAAGAGCTTAGAAAAGAAAAACAAAAGTTGATGTGGGAACTGGAGAGTTTCGTAAAAGATCTCGGGAAAGTCTCTTCAACCGGCATCGAAGAAATTTGAGATGATGTGGGCCGGTCTAGAGGCACTTCGGGCCTTTTTAGACGAGATCGTGATCGACCCCCTATGGGTACACGAGGCACTTCGGTCGCCAGTGTTGGGAATGAAGTCGAGACAGAACGAAATGTCGATATTGCGGTAAATGGCATTCAGGGAGTTGTAGATTCCCTGACCGCTCCTGTTACAAGTGCGGATCAGTTGACCACTTCATTAAAGATTGCCCGAGGTTGTCTGAACAGAATGTAAATCAGAGTGGGAAACCGGGTGCTACCACTGCTCGAGGTAGACCATCTGGAAATACGGGCAATGCTAGTGGTGGTCAGAGAGGATCTACAGATGCTACGACCAGATCCGAGGCTCGTGCGCCTCTAAGCTTATGCTATACGTGCCCGCGAGGATGCTTCTTCGCCTGATGTTATTACCGGTACTTTTACTCTCTTTGATACTAATGTAATTGCTTTGATTGACCCCGATTCTACTCATTCTTACATATGTGAAACCTTAGCATCCAATAAGACTTTACCTATTGAGTCTACTGAGTTCGTAATTTGGGTGTCAAATCCCTTGGGTCGTTACGTGCTTGTCGACAAAGTGTGTAAGGAATGTCCCCTAGTAATTCGAGGTTCCTGTTTTCCGGCGGACTTGATGCTTTTGCCATTTGATGAATTTGATGTTATTCTTGGTTTGGATTGGCTGACCGCGCATGATGCAGTTGTGAACTGCAAAAGCAAGACTATTGATTTGAGGTGCGCAAATAACGAGATAATCGAGTTGAGTCTACGGACTTAAAGGGGTTGCCAGCTGTAATATCCTCAATGTTGGCCCAGAAATATGTAAGAAAAGGGTGCGAAGCATACCTTGCGTATTACTTGATGACAAAGAATTAGAAAAGAAACCCGAATCTGTGCCGGTGGTTTGTGAATACCCGGATGTTTTTCCTGAAGAATTACCGGGTTTACCACCTGTTCGGGAGATAGAGTTTGGTATTGAGCTTGTACCTGGGACTACCCGATTTCGATAGCTCCGTATCGTATGGCACCAACCGAGTTAAAAGAGTTGAAAGCTCAGTTGCAAGAATTGACGGATAGAGGTTTCGCTCGACCAAGTTTCTCACCTTGGGGTGCACCGTATTGTTCGTGAAAAAGAAGGACGGAACCATGAGGTTGTGCATTGACTATCGTCAACTGAATAAAGTGACATAAAGAAAAATATCCGTTACCGCGTATGATGATTTGTTGATCACTAAAGGAGCCTCAGTGTTCTCAAAATAGATTTGAGATCGGGCTATTATCAGTTGCGAATTCGAGATTCGGACATACCCAAAACTGCCTTCAGAACGAGATATGGTCACTACGATTCTTAGTGATGCCGTTTGGGCTCACTGATGCCCCTGCGGTATTTATGGATTTGATGAATCGGATCTTCAGACCATATTTGGATTGGTTCGTAGTTGTGTTCATTGATGACATCTTGGTCTATTCAAGAGATGAGACCGAACATGCTGAGCACCTGAGACTAGTGTTGCAAATTTTGCGGGATAAGCAGTTATATGCTAAGTTCAGTAAGTGTGAGTTCTGGTTAAGAGAGGTTAGCTTCTTGGGTCATGTGGTATCCGCATCGAGTATACGAGTTGACCCGAACAAAATTTCAGCCATACTTAACTGGAAACCTCCGAGAAATATTACTGAGGTTCGGAGCTTTTGGGACTCGCCGGTTATTACCGACGATTTGTCAAAGGTTTCTCGATGATAGCCACACCAATGACGAAGCTACTTCAAAAGGATGTTAAGTTCGAATGGACGGAGAAATGTCAGAAAAGTTTCGATCAACTAAAAACTTATTTGACTGAAGCTCCAATTTTAGTGCAACCCGAATCAGGCAAAGAGTTTGTCATTTATAGTGACGCATCCCTACTTGGGTTGGGTTGCGTATTGATGCAAGAAGGTCGAGTGGTGGCCTATGCGTCGAGACAATTAAAGCCACATGAGAAAAATTATCCGACCCATGATCTCGAACTAGCTGCCATCGTATTCGCTTTAAAAATATGGCGACATTACTTATTTGGTGAAAAGTGCCATGTATTTTCGGATCACAAAAGTCTTAAATATTTGATGACTCAAAGAGACTTAAATCTGCGACAAAGACGTTGGCTTGAGTTGTTGAAAGATTACGAGTTTGTCATTGATTACCACCCGGGAAAGGCTAATGTGGTTGCGGACGCCTTAAGCCGGAAATCACTATTTGCTTTACGAGCGATGAATGTGCACTTGTCTGTTCTACCCGACAATGTGTTAGTAGCTGAATTAAAGGCCAAACCATTATTGATTCGTCAAATTCGTGAAGCTCAGAAAGTCGACGATGAATTGGTTGCAAAACGGGCTGAATGTGTTTCGAATATGGAATCCGAATTTCAAATTGGTGATGACGATTGTTTGATGTTCAGAAGTCAGTTGTGTGTTCCAAGAAATTCAGAACTCATTTCGATGATTCTGAACGAAGCCCATTGTAGCCGAATGTCAATTCACCCGGGGAGTACGAAAATGTACAACGATTTGAAACGTTGGTTTTGGTGGCATGGTATGAAACGAGACATCTCCGACTTTGTTTCGAGATGTTTAATATGTCAACAAGTGAAAGCAGAACATCAAGTGCCTTCAGGATTACTTCAGCCGATCATGATACCTGAGTGGAAATGGGATCGAGTCACAATGGACTTTGTGCCCGGACTGCCATTGTCAGCAAGTAAGAAAGATGCGATTTGGGTTGTTGTCGATAGACTGACTAAGTCGGCTCACTTTATCCCCGTGCGTACGGATTTTTCATTGGATAAACTAGCTGAATTGTACGTTTCTCAGATTGTGAGATTACACGGGGTACCTATTTCTATCGTGTCGGATAGAGATCCGAGATTCACCTCACGATTTTGGAGGAAATTGCAAGAAGCTTTGGGTACCAAGCTGCATTTTAGCACTGCTTTTCACCCCCAAACCGATGGTCAATCTGAGCGGATAATTCAGATACTTGAGGATATGTTGAGATGTTGCATCCTCGAGTTCAGTAGTTCATGGGAACGGTATTTACCTTTGATTGAATTCGCTTACAACAATAGTTTTCAATCAAGTATTAAGATGGCACCTTACGAGGCTTTGTACGGTCGTAAATGCCGTACACCATTGTTTTGGACCGAGCTCGGTGAAAGTAAAATTTCGGAGTTGATTTGATTAAGGATACCGAACAGAAAGTAAAGGTAATCCGTGAAAGTCTGAAAGCAGCCACAGATCGTCAAAAATCGTATGCGGATTTGAAACGAAAAGACATTGAATATCAGGTGGGAGATAAAGTGTTTCTTAAAGTTTCGCCTTGGAAAAAGGTACTCAGATTTGGCCGTAAGGGCAAGTTGAGCCCGAGATTCATTGGGCCGTACGAAATCTCCGAATGAGTTGGTCCGGTTGCGTATAGATTGATTTTGCCCCCTGAACTTGAAAAGATTCACGATGTCTTTCATGTTTCGATGCTTCGATGTTATAGATCCGATCCGTCACATGTGATTAATCCCTCAGAAGTTGAAATTCAATCTGACTTGAGTTATGAAGAAGAACCGATTCGTATCCTAGCTCATGAAGTGAAAGAGTTGCGAAACAAAAGGGTTCCGTTAGTTAAGGTGTTATGGCTCAAACACGGGATTGAGGAAGCTACTTGGGAAACCGAGAGCTCGATGAAATAACGATACCCAAACCTATTTACCGCTAAGATTTTCGGGGACGAAAATTTCTTAAGTGGGGGAGAGTTGTGACAGCCCAAAATTGACCCTAGTCGGGCAGTGGTTTCGGGACCGCTAAACCGAGTCACCGAAATGTTTGAATGTGATATTTATTGTCTAGAATATGTAATTATGAATGTGTGAAAATTTCAAGCTTCGATTTAGTCGATTGCATGTGAATTTAGTCAATAGGACTTATGTGCGACATTTTTGAAATGTGATAGGTCGAAGCATAAGGACCTATTAGTGCATGAAATAAAAAGGGGGGACTTGCATGTCAAATTCCCCCCCTAATTAGTAGTGGCCGGCCATGACAAGCATGGTAGACCAAGTGTGATGGGCAAGACATGTCATAGACATGTTGTGTTGGTGCATCATGGGTGGAAAAAATTAAAATAAGGAGCATGGACATAAAATAATGAAAGGGAATATGATGAAAACAAAAAAAAAGTGTGTGGTTGTTTCCCCCCCCATTGCCGTGAGTTAAAGAAAAGAAAAGAGAAAATTTTGTTCATCCTTTTTCATCTTCATTTGGCCGAAAATTCAAAGGAAGGAGGAAGGAGTTCTTGCTTCATGTTTGGTTTGGAAGAGGATTAGGAGGAGGTTTGGCCATACTTGTATCTAGATCAAGGTATGTTTGAGGTTGTGCCATGAGATTCATGCATGTTTTTAGTTGCTAGCTTGAGTTCTAATTAGCCCATGGTTCAAATCTTTGCTATGTCATGGGGATGATATTCGGCCTAGGTAGATTTTGTGTTAATGCCATTGCATGCTAAATATGAAGCTTGTTAATGATGCATGTGATGGTGGATTGATGATTCTTGAATCTTCTTTTTAGCATTTTTGAGTGAGCACATATGTGCATTGGTTGCTAGATGGAGAAGAATCGGCTAGCAAGTTGTGTGCTAAGGCCGAATATAATTTTTGTATATTAATGAGTAATGCATGTGTTAAATTGATGGAAAGGGAGAGGATGCTTTACTAGTGTATATATGTGTGTATTAGCCAAGTTTTGAACTTGAAACAAAAGGGTGTTTAGTCAATACAAGTGACCATACTTGTAGAATGTATTAAGTGTTGAAATCGGCCCCAACATAGACATGCATATTCGGCCATAGGAAGGAGATTGGTGTTGCATGTATTCGGTTAGAGGCAAGCATATTGATGCTTTTGTCTTGGCTTAGAAAATTCGGCCAAGGGGGAAAAATTAGCTAAAATGTTGAGTTTGATTCATGATTCCATACATATGTGACTTTAATGTCTAATGTATAAATATGGGCTAAGTGCCTTGTGTTCCTCTTTTCGATGCTCAAATGATTAAATCAATTTATTTGTTTAATTAAGCTCAAGAGCAAAGGGGAACTAAATCCGATAAAGGGAAGGAAAAAGTGGTCGAATAGCTATCGGAATCGTTCGACAACACCCGAGGTAAGTTCTTGAGTAAAAGAGCTTAAATTATGATTTGGTTAGATCATGTTTTATGCAAATCAAAATCATGCTCTTTGTGTGTGGCTATTGAGCCGAAATTGCAAGAATGATAAGTGTCTTGTGTTCGAGTTTTGCTAACGAAAATGAAATACGAATGTGCCATGATTTATTGTTAAATGTGCATGGTTATTTGAATGATGTCCGGGCTAAGTCCCGAAGGCTTTGTGCTAAGTGACCATATCCGGACTAAGATCCGAAGGCATTTGTGCGAGATACTAATTCCGGGCTAAGCCCGAAGGCATTTGTGCGAGTTACTAAATCCGGGTTAAGTCCCGAAGGCAATTGTGCGAGTTACTATAATCGAGCTATGTCCCGAAGGCATTTGAACGAGTAGCTATATCCGGTTAAATTCCGAAGGTACGTGATTTGGGAATGAATGATCTTGCTGTAAAAATTTCAGTAAATACTCTAGAAACATCCCAACATTGAGGTATGTTTCGTATGTGCTTGAATTTAGTTGAGCCCTTACAAATAAGTATTCGCTCAGTTGATAAACGAGCTACCGGCCTTTGGCTAAGTTGATCTTTTGTGTATGTACATAAGGGTTGGTAATGTGAAGCAAGTATGATATCGAAAATTTGTGCATATGAAATTATCCGTTTAGCTATATGAATGCTATACTTTTGCTGTGCTGGAATTCCTTGCTCAAAACTTACTAAGCATAAATTGCTTACTCCGTTTCTTTGATCCTCTGTTTTATAGATTTTGGTTCTCCAGCTATCGGACTCGGGATTTTGAAGTCGAAGTCGCCCACACTATCAAAGCCCCCCCCCTTTTGGTACAATTTTGGTTGAACTTCGAAATGGCATGTATAGGACTACCCTTTTTGTTGGGGGTCATGGTCCCTTTGGACTTGTATAATTTTGGATAGCCATGCGAAAATGGCTTATATATGTTTGAGTATAATGTTATAATCATTTGGTATGGATATGGTTATTGAGAGGTGTGGATATGCTTAACAAGGATTGGCCATGGGAATGGTTAATCACTATCATAATTTGTGCTATTTATGCTAAAAGGGCTAGTTGAATCATGGAAACTATGAAATAGGTAAAGTCTACCTTAAAGGCAGATGCTGACAGCAGCAGTGATGTAGATTTGGAAAATCACTAAAAATAGTAGGAATGGAATTAAATAGTGAATAAATTATGTAAACGAACCTTGATGAATTTATTTTCATAGGAAAGTAACGAAACAATCATATGGACAGTATGTTAAGAGATATTCAGGTTCTCGTGAGATAGGGCCAGAACGGTTTCTGGATTTCCTGTTCCAACTTTTGAAATTCATTACAAATTAACCAGATACAATTAGGGGTCAAGCCATATATTTATAGATTCCTCTCTGAGTCTAGTTTCTATAGAAACAAACAGCATCAGTATTGAAGCCCTGTACAGAGAGATATCCAAGTCGTAATGCGCAAAGGTCAGTGTAGTCGATCCCTGTAACATGGGAGACTTTGACTAATAAACTGTACTAATTGGCCCAACCAAAAATTCTACAAAAAAATATGTAGATGGACATATGAGTCTAGTTTCAGGGAAAATTTACGGAACTGGATTCCGAGTTTCTGAACTCAAGATATGATTTTTAAAGTGACTAGTACGCAGATTGGCAGTGTCTGGGAAATTTTTTTAAAGTCTGTTAACACCTCGTGTTCGACTCC